>NC_143588.1:43293758-43447053 GCF_048544385.1 Mastigoproctus giganteus
CAATTTTGCGCATGCGCCTTTCCAACATCACTCTTTTATAAAGCATTGTTTTCGTAAGCTTAAAATTTGTATAAGGCATAGTTTCATTTTCTGCCGCTAGGGAACGTGGCGATGTTCACCAGAACGAACTGGGATATAAAATATTGATTTCTAATGGGAAATTAATTTGATAATAAAACCACGTGAACATAAGTATTGTTTTTGTAAATATTTATTTTCTTAATTATTTAAAAACATAAATTTACATTTCTTTATTCGCATTTAATATAAAGAATGCAAATCGGTTTGTATAAAAGTCATACCGTTATATGGTAAATTAACTAGGGATGGTGTCTGCTAGAATTTTGCGTGGGAGAGGTTTTGGTTACTAATTAGTGGAGAAAATACGTCGTTCTGTATGAAATGCTATGCGTGTAAACAGCGATATTCAGATACTTGGGTTTTCTAAGTGAACCTTGCCATTACATTTTTCTAGTCAGTTGGATCCCCATTAAATGGAACCAACTGTGGTGCATTTATAGTGTACATCCCTATGGCAATAGAGTGAGCGGTGCTTTTGACATTTGATTTTCTTGGGGGAAAAGCCATCCATTATTCCATTTGTTCATCCACCTCTCAACTGCATAAAGCAACATTCCTGGCCAGCCTCTGTAACCACGCTAACAGTCCCATTGGGAGAACTGTCATCTTCGTTTCGAGCTTGGCCGTTCACACAGAAGGGAGGATTTAATGCAATCTTTCTAGAAACGAAAATGTTCCGGAGCCACCAGCGAATTCCTTTCAAGGGTGTGTTTACGCCACACTTGCCTGCTGATGGATTGAGACGTACGTCTCGCTACAACGTTCAGTCACGGAGAGCATCTTGTAGTCTCTGCCGCTGGGATGTGGAGAATATCGGATACAACAGGGTCGGATAAAGAGGAGAGCGAGCTCTTTTTATAATGTCTTTTTTTTTTTTCTTACTTTGGTTTCCCTTTTTTTTTTTCGGACCGAAAATAAATGTTAAAGCGTAAGCAAATAAATAAGACACATCTGGTGTCCACACGTATTGGTATGTGTGGGAACCACAGGTTAAGGACATCGGAGAAAGAAAGATAAAAGAGAAAATAATATATAGGACAGGCGGAGATCCGTGGTTAAGGCGGCTGCTGTACTAAAGCCGATGATCATGGGTTCAATTCCATCTTTATCCCGGAAGCAGAGCTGGTTCTCGCTTAATACAAACCGGACAAGAAATAGATAGCTGACTTCGGTTAAAAAACTTTTACGCTATTTTTCCTTCTAAGGCGATCGGGAACTACGACAGATCTATTTCATCATTATATACAGTGCGCCTGAAAAGTAATGAGACAGAACGTCTAAAGAATGTTCAAGGAAAAGAATAAACTATGAAAATCATTGAAAATAATCATGGGACTTAAAAAATGTTAGCTTCTTTTGGAGTAATTTCCCTTTTCACCTTCATTTTTAACTTCGAAAGAGAAAGAAGTCAACTAGTGCCAAATCTGGTGAATAGGGGATGGTTGATCTTTTAACCCGGAATGTGCAGGTGCATTGTCGTGCAACAGAAACTAGTTCTTGTTTTCATGAAAGTTTGGTTACCAAGATCAACCCTACCCCTTATTTATTTAAACGATTTCATACCATCGAAAATATCCAAAAGAATGTGACTGACTATCTCAAAGTGATAATGTTAGTGGGAATTTAGAGAATGCTTTCAACTATTAAACGAGAGGTGTAGCAAGTATATAGAGTCCCGTGGGGACTACTGTGAACGATTTTCACAACAAATTCTTTTTCTGAACATTCCATTCTTTTTTTTTTAGAATTTTTGTCTCATCACTTTTCACACGCACTATATACGCTGGTGCTTAAAAGCTAAGAGAAAAAAACATAACAACGTAAATAAATCAAAAACCTTTTATTAGATTAGGATAAACGTTAAGTGAGAAATTTAATGTGTCTTAATAATGTCCAAGGTCGGAAAAATTGCGTTTAAAATTACGAGAGTTATGCAAATGTGTTCTTGAATCGTCAAAAATAGCACATCGATAATCTGTGGAAACATGCGCTAATAAGGGGTATGATCTCCGTGGGTTGCAAAACAGGCGTAACGTCGAGTCTTCATGGAAAAAATGAGATTATTAATTAATATTGATGGTATCGGTTCCCATTCTTGCATGAGGGCTGGTGCAATTTCTGTGAGGTTCTGGGAAGAGGCCTGTGACTGGAATTCTACTACCTACAGCATTCCAGCCATGCCCTGTCGAACTGAGATCTTAGGATCTGGTTAGCCAATCCATATGGGCCAATCCAAAAAAACATTTTTTTTTGGATGGTGAAAAAAAAAACATTTTTTTTTGATGTCATTGTGAGATTTGCACAGTGATGGCTATTTTGAATCATTAGTGCCAGAAATAAACGCAAAATACATTTCTGGTTAACCCATTTTGCGTGTTGTAAGTGGTTGTGCCCGACATCAGACAGAAATTGTTTTGTTTAATGAATAACGAATATTTGATCATACTTGAATATATATTTAAAAATGTATTTGAGTATTTTTGTCTGTTTCTTATCTGTTGAGGAGCAATGTATCAGCGTACTTAATTGGCGCAATATGACCTAAGTCCCTGGTGCGCCTAAAACCCAAAAATATCATCGAACTACTTAAATGTCCTTTAGTAGCGAACATATTTTTTTTCCAGCCATTGTGACTTTAGGAGACAATCGAGAAAGGCATTTTGGGCTTCAGAGGCCTCCTTCAACAAATTATAACACTCAGGAGGGTTAGAACTTCTACCTTCCTTCAACATTTATAATTCGCTTATTTTTTTTAGGAACATACATTTACTACTTGACTGAAAATCTGTAGGCTTAGACATACACATTCCATGAGCACTTATATACAATGGACAGTCGATATTAGCGTGGCACCTAATGGAAGTTCACCCGCTCAAACCACTTGACACTGCATATCTAAAACTTTCTAATATCCCTCATATAACTACAAACAAAGAACCTTTTATTAATAAGGATTTATTGTCTTATATGGAGTTGGGTCTCCTTCTCCCATTCTCAAAGCCAATAATTTATCTGGATAATGCACATAGCAACTATCGATGTTAATTCACTTGTCTTTAGATTAATGGGGGAAAATAATTATTTTTTGCTGTGTTTATTTGGGTTTTACACTGTATACAACTTTAAACAGTTAAACTGTAAACTATTAAACACTGACTATCCGGAAATAGCAAAATACAGGAAGCGGTAGAAATAACCATTATGTAGCGGATATGCTTGGCATTGGAGGCTTCATGTTTCCAGTGGGGCCTTTATTAATTCACTTTACAGTTTTAACCGATGTTAGAAACCACGGGAGAGAGTGATGACAGCGTTAATTAGATGACTAAGAGCACCCCGACAGTGCTCAAACTAATAATTATAGCATGAAAACTGATAGGGCAGTTAATACATTAAACATTAATGGGCAGTTGGTAGAGATCATCAAGGCCTGTTTATTATGGAGATTTTGATAGAAGCTGTATTAAGGCAGGGAGTGATTAAAGCATAATGTTCATAGATCCGTGATATTAACCTGCACAATACCTCTGTGGTATTAGCGTCATTAGTAAAGAAATTGAACGTAAAGGATAAATCAGGCAAGTAATTCGATTTTATCGTCCTCGTAATGAACAGTAAAGAGGCACTTCGAAGTCAAACAGTTCGTGCCAGTTCAAAGTTTTCGCATCAGCTACAGTTGGATGAATATCTGATAGACAGTTTGACAGGTGGGTCCTACTAAAGTGCGCGTGGAGTTTCCCAGTGGGCTGCACCCCACTGAGACAGCCGATGTCGTTATTTATTTCCGAATATTAAGGGTGAATCTGGTGAATCAGGTTTGAACTTTAGTTCAAACGGCTTTTTACAATTAAAAGCGAAGAATAAGGCCAGTGTGTTTTTCAGGTTGTTATCAATAAGAGAAATTAAAAAGGCAGCATAGAGATTCGTCGATGAAATTACAGTTTTCTTTTCTCTAACTGCTGGCGCCGTTTCCTACATACACTCTTGACCATATCTGTTCCACTCAAATAGCCTGTGCTGGTAGAATAATGTTTATAACCATCGTCCTCCCCACAACATGTGGAAAAGGCCATGGTTCGAATCCTGTCAGTGACACAAGGAGCTTTTATGGTCTCGTTTTCATTCCGTGGCTGAGTTAGTCGGTCTCATGCGTGGACAGCAAGGTTTCTTCCAGAAACTCGGGTTTTTAATCCAGCAAAACAGTCAGATCGATTACAGAACACACGTGATTTACGGAGATAATACACATGGGTAGATCAATTAGATTTCGGGTGATCATAATATGACACTTTACTCTGTCCCACTCAAAAAGAGCCTTACAAGTTTCAGTACAGCTGCAAAGACTCCTTTCTGCCTTTAGCTGTACTGTGCAGTGCCGGTTAATATAGGTATTACCCGTTCGCTATCTTCGTGATACTCTTTCCTTCCAATTTAGAAGTAAAAAAAGAAAATAAATAAACTTTCTGTTTCTACTCCGGGACGATCACACTATTTCACAAGATAGAATACAAGAAACAGCACCGTATTTAGCAGTCACGGATTGAACGCTGGTCACTGTATTAATTCACCCTCGTGTCTGACCACTTGGCTACGGTACCACGAAAGGAAGATGCCAAATTGGATGATACCTAATTAAGTGAAATAGATAAAGCATGGGACAGTTACTGCTATAGCATAACTGCTTTGTACGATAACTATAAGGAAATATGTTATAAAACCGTTTGGGGGTTACACTTGCAAAAGCTGAATATGAAAAATAGCTGCCGAACAGAGCTCAGAACAGGGACGAGGAGTATCAAAGAAGCAGACAGTAAGATCATATAACCGACAGTCCAGCTGAGGTGAACGGGCATTTTGCAACTTTCTTTACTGTTGATACGAAACCACATTAATGCCAAGGGAGAATAGAAAAGCCGAGTTGAACAGAAGTAAAATAATGCAGGTGAGTGCATCCAGTCATTGCTAATGTTAATGAGATTATCATTAGATTGAGAGATTATTCTCCAGAAATGGATAAGTGCCAATGTCTTCCCTATCCATAAAGGAGCCAAAAGTGATAGACAAATACACATTAGCGAATTTAACTTCTGTGGTTGATAAGAGTATGAGATGTAGTTAAACACGCAAGAATAAGTTGCCTTCAAGGGTGGCCGAGGAAGATAGCTTGACAAAATTCAAGGAAGAATTGGATAGGCATTCTTTTGACCATGGGAATAATATGAGAGGTTTTGCCAAGCACGCTATGAATAACATGGAAATACCCTTCATTTAATGGTGATTCAAAAAAATTTTACAATAAATTCGGCAGCTTTTCTTCCTCAAGAAAAAAATGTCTTCGATACTTGGAAATGAACTTGATCAGCGAGTTTTTGAACGTATCAGTAAATTGATTTACGTTTCTGTTGTTGTTTGTTTGGACTTAAGGGCAACTGGGCCATAATACGCTGATATATGTTACTTCTTCCAAAGAACAAAATTACCAAAATTACAAATGATTATAAATCATGGGAATTTGAAATCAGATTGCTCCATCACACAGTGCAGACTGTCTCCATCTGGATATTTGGTCCAGTATCCATCTGGAATTTCGCCTCTCAGCTCACAGCAGGTTGCTCTGCAGGATGGCACAGCGGTGTACTCAAAATTTGCACAACTCAGTTTATAGATAGAAGAGAAGGAAGGGATATAAATTCCCAGCTGCCATTTTTTTTTATCCGTTTAGAATCAGCTCAATGATTGGTTCAAACATATAATTTTATGAATAGATTATTCAATTTTATTTTTGTCGTCCTCGAATTCTTGTGGTTCGGCTTCGTTGGGTTGAATTCTAGTGTGGTGTTTTTTGAATAATGCAGCTATTTGGTTTCCTTGGAAATCTGAAAATTGCTTACTCTTTGTACAGCGAATTCTCAATGAAATAGAATTAATATGATATGATAAATTTAGATAATGCAGTCTTTATTTTTCCTTGCTTCTGCACTTTTAATTAAATAGTTTCCCCAACTTTTAATAAATCATACTGGCAGCTAGAATGATCGCTTTAGACCAGCATCAGTTTACGGACCAGTGAGTGGAAAACAGTGGTCTAAACTTAAGCCAAAAAGGTGAATATTGGCATAAGAGTTTTTCTTCTCTGACGTATTATTAAATCAATGTTTCACCTTTAAGCTTTAAACATTCTTTACAAAGAAAAAATGTTTTTGAACTGGGCTTCAGTCGAAGTACATAAATTGGAAATTTGCCAAGAAGGAGAAAAAAGCAAACTATATTGCCTATTTTTCAATTTTTTTATTTAAAAATAATTATGTATATATTTCAGTTTTAAGAATTAAGAAATAGTATTGGACGTGTACCAGTTTAGACCATAAAAGTATGCAATTGTTTCGATGCAGAATTTTGATATTAAAACTCTTTCCATCCAAAGTTTTATTTTATTATTAAAATGAAATATGATGTACAAAGGGTCATTAATATATATTCAGTACATCTGGTCATCCAAATATCCAAAAATATTGGATAAGACGTCTCACTGGCTCAAGCTACCCTATCATCTGCATCCCATCCTCCAGCATTTCTGCTTTTCTAGGATGATGTCTTTCGGGATGACAGTGCTACATCTCACAGGATTCATATTATCAAGCAATGGTTTGAATAGCAGAAGAATAAAATTACCTTTGGTTCTGCTGGTCTCCTGACATCAACTCCATCGAACATTTGTAAGAGTTTCTAAAGCGACATCTACAACATAGATTTATACCACCGCAAACTGTGACTTTCCTTGTGGACAAATGTACAGTACTCGAGTCCTGAAGATCACGTATTACTGTAGCGTAAGAGTGGTCCAACACTGCACGGACTGACTTTTAGTAGATACTATCAGAGGCGGGACAGATTATTCTGTTCAGTATCTGTATTTTTAGATTTTGTAAAGACACTACTGTACTCTCTGTTTGAAGTCTCTGTATATTTTACTTACTATAGCATTATTACAAAAAACATTTCTCCTTTTGGGAATTTTTTCGCCCTGTGATAGGTACCGATACCAAGTGAATGGGATGGTTGGTTGTCCGGTTGCTGTTATTATTGTTACTGTTGGTTGAGAAACTCTTTTACTATCCCAGGTGTTCAGTATCGCAGCTTACTGGAGTTCCATGTAAGTGTCCTTTGTGAAGCCTATTGTTGTTAGATTCTTATGGAGGCTCTTTGTCAACAAGCCCTTGATTGACATGATGTCCGGGATGGTGATGACTTGTTCCATGTGCTATATATCTTTGACTTAGCACCGATTTGTCGATCAGGTAGGTAGCCATTTCCTTCCTGTCGATGAGGGTTATGTCTGGTCCGTTGTGCGAGATCATCTTGTCCGTCATTATGATATATGTCTCAGTATACTGTAGTCTGTGAGCAGAGGTCTTTAGTGCGAACTGAGACTCGTACTTGTAATAAGGTAAACTTTCTTTGATCAGCTGGTATTTCTGATGTATTATCCTGGCCACTTGCTCGCCTCTGTGAGTGTAATCCTTCTGAAAGATCACCCTACATCCTGCGGTGACGTGCTGGATTGTTTCTGGGGCCAGGTGGCATCATCGACTTATATCATCTGTTATTCCAGAGTCCTTAGCAATGTATTTCCTGTAGCTCCTAGAATTAATTACTTGGTCTTGGATGGAAAGCATGAATCCTTCAATCTCGGGGAAGATACTTCCGTTATTGAGCCAAGCGTTGGAAGACAACTTATCTATGTAGTCTGATGGCGGTAATGGCAGAGTCTGCGCGGTAGCACAGTGGTATCATCACCGTCCTCTCCACACCGGCTGGAAAAGGCCCGGGTTCGAATCCCGTCGATGACACGAGAAACTTTAGTGAGCTTTTTTCACTCTGTGGCTGAGTTAGTCGGGAGACCGACTAACTCAGTTTTTCCCCCAAGAAATTGGGTTTTTTTTTCGTCCAGAAAACAAGCAAATCGACCAGAGAACACACGCAATTTACAGACAAATAAATATATGGGTAGATGTAAGGGGGACTAATATCTTAATTTGGTCATTGTAGTGTCTGCCACGCAGTGTTTTCTTCGTTATCTTTCTGTCTTTGTTTCTTCTGTCAGTGTGATCTCCTTGTTGAGGCTGAGTGTTGTGTGCCGTTTGTCTGTCTTTCTTATGGCTTGGTAGATTGACGCTGTGTTTTCCTGGAAGTAATTGCACAGGTTCTTAATCGTCTTCTTCTCTTGTTCAGTGAGGTCATTCAATCTCCTTTCTCCTTTACGGGCCATGGTCAGTCTCTCGATGGCCGACTTCTGCCGGTGTTGGCGCCTCTTGGTCATCATTATCCTTGTCGATCTCATAATCCCCTGCAGCTTGGTGTTGGTCCAATCTATGATCCCGAAGAAGAACGTTAGTACTGGTACTGCGTAAGTGTTCATGAATGTGATGACCATGTTCTCACTATTCAGCTTTGATTTTAGCAGTCTTCTCAATCTCTGATAGTATTCTCATTGAGGTAGCCTTGATCCCCTTGTGTTCTAAACTGATGGTTCTGTCTGCGTCGTTCTGAGATTATGTCTCTCCCTCTGTTATGGCTTCAATCTCTTCACCGATGTTCAGCTAGTAGTTTCGTCCGATTGGATGACTTTGATGCAATCAATGGGTTTTACATTTGTCTAGGCCAAATTGCATCCTGATGTTAGTGCTGAACTCTTCGGCTATCCGGAGTAGCTGTTGGAGTTGATTCTTAGTTGCAGTATACAGTTTATTGTCATCCATGCACATAAGGTGAGAGAGGGTGTACAGGTTATTCCTCCCTTCTTTTAGGATATATCCATACTTGCTGTCATTGAGTATGGTGGACAGTGGGTTGAGTGCTAGACAGAACTGCAGTGGGCTCAGGGTATCTCCCTGGAAGATTCCTCTTCTGATAGGGATCAGTCAGTTCGTGATGCTCTTGACCTTGATGGTGATCCACCTTTTCGCCATGGTTGCTTCTAGGAAGTATATCACTGTTGGGTTGGCTTTCTACATTTTCAGTGTCTTTATCAGCCAAATATTGGGTACCGAGTTGAATTTCTTGTGGTAGTCGATATAGCCGTGTACAGGTAGCGGTGCTTCTTGTAGGCTTGCTCCATAACTGTAGTGTCAGTGGTTAATTGCTCCTTGAATCCTCTGCTCATCTGTCTACACCTCTTCTGCTGCTTGCCTTAATGTTTTGGCTGTCCAAATTGTGTGATATCTTCTTAGTAATGTAGTTTTTCAGTATTTTTTACATTTTTGGGAGACAGGTGATTGGTCTGTACTTTGCCAGGTTTGTGGTGTCTTTGTCCTTAGCCTTCAAGTAGGTGATTCCTTGATTCAGAGACTTTGGGAACGTGTCAGAGTGGCTTGTTAACTGGGTGAATTGCTCTGCCCTCGCCTGTGTATGCAGCTGAATTTCTTGTACCAGTAGTTGTGAATGTTATCTATTCCTGGGGTTCGTTAGTTGTGGAACTTCCTAATGGACTGTTGTACTTCTTCCGCCAGATTCTCCCATTCTGTCAGTTCTTGTACATTCTTGGTTTTCTTCCTTTCTAGTCTTTCCAGGGGACACAGCCGTTATGGCTAACCTCGCTGCTTCGCAGGTTACCCCAGAACTCCTCGAGTACCTTATGGTTGGGGGTTCCGTTGCCTTCCTTCTCATCTTTTCTAAATTTCCTGTAGAAGGCTCTCTGGTTTTCATCAAATATCCTGTTGTCTGTTTTCCTCTCTGCATTCTCCTTGTAACGGCGATGTCTTTTGTTGAATTCCAGGAGTTTCTCGTTATGGCCATTAAGGTATTATTTGATCATCTGATTATAGGTCTCGTGTTTGCTGTGGAAGTTGTCGTTCTTTAGGATGGCCATCACTTTTCTGATCAGCTTCTTACTTCTGGTACCCCGTTGCTACTGGGTCAGTTGGCCTATCTTCACTCTTCTTATTATTATTAATTTAAATTAACTGTTCCTGCATAACCCAGAAGCTATTCAGTATTAACCAGAAACACTGCTTCATATATTAAAGAATTACTTTAAGGCAATCGCCTCACTAATCTCCAACGAAATCTTCACAACCTCCTTAACGAAAGGATACTGATAATATCCCATAGTCGCTACCAGACTATGAAAACAGTAAGAAGAGGAGTACCACAAGGTGGGCTGTTATCTGCCACGCTCTTTGCACTCATCTTACAACCATTTCTAGCGAAGTTTACAAACTTCAGCTCTTAAGCTGATGACTTAAAATTGTTCATAATCTCGGATGACATTAAAAGGGTTCAAGAAATAAATCAAAATACTGCTGCACAAATTAATCAATTTGTTGACTATTTAGATATGGCAGGGCTCCAACTAAATCAGAAAATCTCCAACTAAATCACCAAGAAGCGGGAAAAAATGATATTCTAGCTCTAATAAATGGCAATAAAGTCAGAAAGGTTTCATCTCACACGGATCTTGATCTCTCCTTGGACGAAAACCTGACTTTCCAGGACCATTTCATATATACAAAAAAGAAAACGTATGCAACCTTCTGGTCGATCCGACAGTTGTTGGTTGTCAAAATACTTCCCTCATATGCAAATATATTGAAAGGTGTCTCACGCCCATCGCTTTATATGCGTCTGAGCTATGGTCCTCAGCCCCATCAAGCATTATAAAGAAATTTCTGGCAATTGAATATTGGGTTCTGCGGTGGTTGAACAGGATCCATGAGAATTCGTTCATCATCTCTAGACCTATTCTACATGCAAACATGAACATGACATCACAGAAAATCCAAATTCTTGAAAAGAACCTCATAACTCGGACCAAACTATTAACTAATAGGATTTTTCCCTCAACGTTCAAGTAAAAATCTTAGCCTCAAGTACCCATCCAAGAGAGCGACATGAACAATGGTATAGGTCAACTCTTATTAACCTTGTCCGCCTTAGAGATACGTTCCCAACAAACATTATGGAACATTTCAACAATTTGTAAATTAACCCCAGCAAACTATTGGATAGCAAGAAATACAGGAAGAATATCCTGAAAGACTTGCATCGAAGCACCGACCTCCAGTGAATCCGGACTAACACGATCAAGTCACTCCATCTACCAGTTCATCACATGCCCTCTACAGACGCATAAAATTCTCTGTATTTGAAGACCCTGTATTTCAAGAATTTGGCTGTCTTTTTAATATATTGTTTTTAATGGATTGTAAGCTGAACTTATATTGTAAACTTAATTAAATCCCCTGTGTACACATGCTCAGAACGAAGTTTTCTCCCTCTTGTAGATATATATACCTAATGCTATAGGCAAGTGTATTGTCAAATATTATCTATTGTTCTGTTAATGTGTGTATTTTTTACTTCTATGTACACCCTTCTAGCCGACCAGCTGTACAGGGGTGAAATCAATCTTAATAAACTGAATAATAATAATGATAAGCGAACGCAGCTCTATTACGCGTGGAGACCGATAGAATAATAATGAAATAATAATAATAATAAAAAAAGAAAACATCGCGAAAGTTTCTCCATTGGACTTACCCTCCACAAGGGCGGAGTGACGTCTGAGGCAGATAGTGGCGTTATCTGGTGCCACTCGCGAGAACAAAAAAACTACTGGACACAAGCCGAAGCTAAACAAGTCCACCTCCATAGATGGATGGTATCGCAGAAAAATATTAATCATACTGCATCGAGTATGGCGCAGGATAAAGTCATTGGCGTTCAGGCCTTAGGCAGAGGGGTCGATTCGAAATGTTGGAGACAGTCTCCCGAGCAAAACAGTGGAGCAAGTGGCACTGTCCCCTGTATGGCTACCACAAGAGAAGAGCAAGCCCATCCAGCCCCACCAACTAAAAGTGCTTCCTGCGCAACTGCGCTAGTGACTACCCAGGCAGGAAGAAGACGCCAACGCATGAAGTGGAGCGTCGAAATGAGTACATCATGCGAGCATACTATGAAATAACCAGGCTGGAGACCGATATGACAATGTACAGGTCACGACTACATATCAAGTGATTGGAACGATTCCCGGATATTCAGGTCAACGAACAGCGATGAGCGGACCAAAGAAGGACCATCGTCACGAAGAACCTAATAGCTCTTGCCATCTTGGAAAAAATCAAGCAGGATATGAGCGATCAATGACAAAGAACAAAGGATATGTTCAATATGGAACCAGAGGAGGAAGATCAAGAAGAAATACAACCCAGAGTAGCTGAAGTGAAAAGAGACGAAGTCATGATATCCAGAACAGAAAACGATTGGAAGAAGGTGCCAACAGAATTCGAAGAAATGGATCCCACGTGATACCTAAGCAGAGGCCAAATAAAATCCTGTGGAGAGTAAGAGATCACCTCAATCGGCAAACAATACCACATTACCCTGACAACAATGGTGTAACGCTGGAGTCTATCCACACAGCCGTATACTGTGCTGCCATAGCACCCACTAAGATTAATGGAAAAGAAACGAGAGACCAGCAGCAGCAGAAGAACCGAAAACAGAAGGAACCACCAGCTTGGGAAAGAAGACTTTCCCAAGCTGGTGGGAAAGTCTTCTTTCCCAATTTTCTTAATTCTTCTATCTGCAGAAGATAGAAGAATTAAGAGTCAATATAGGTCAGTTGATCCAGTACCAACAGGGCAATAGAAGTAAGAAACTGATTGGAAAGGTGAAGAGCATCCTCAAGAGAGACAGACAGCGTCCACAGCAAACATGAGACCCGAAATCAGAGAATAGGCGAATACTTGGACACAATGAAGCAGAACCTCCTCGCACTCAGCAAGAGACTATGCCGATACAAAGAGAGCTTCCAGAGGAAAATAAACAACCGAATCTTCGATGAGGACCAAAGAGCCTTCTACAGGAAACTGGGAGAAGACGAGAAAGCAGAAAACGGACCACCCGAGAAGAAGACGATCGAGGAGCTTTGGGGACATATCTGGAGCAGTGAAGTAAGACATAACAGCTGAGCCCCTAGATAGAAGTAGAACGTAAGAAAACCATGGACGTACAAGAGATGAGAGAGTGGGAGGTTCGAGAAGAAGAAGTGAAATAGTCGATCAGGAACACCCACAACTGGCGAACCCCAGGAATTGATAACATCCACAACTACTGGTACAAGAAGCTCACCTGCACACACAAGCACCTAGCAGAGCAGTTCACTCGAATGATAAGGCACCCGGAGACAATTCCGAAGTTTCTCACTGAAGGAGTAACATATCTGAAGCCTAAAGACGAAGATACAAGAAATCCTGCGAAATACAGGCCAATCACCTGCCTCCCAACGATGTACAAGATCCTGACCAGCTGCATAGCCAAGAAGATATCAGACCACTTAGAGAGTCAGAACATAATGGCCGAACAGTAGAAACGATGCAAGCGGAGGAGCAAAGGATGCAAGAAGCAATTAACCATAGATGCCGCAGTTATGGAGTAAGCCAGCAAGAAACACTACAATCTATACACGGCCTACATCGATTACCGCAAGGCCTTTGACTCTGTACCTCATAGCTGGCTAATAGAGACCCTGAAGATCTACACGGTCAGTCCGATAGTGATAAACTTCATAGGAGCAACAATGCCGAAATGGAGTACCACCATTAAGGTCGAGAACATCAAAACTAGACCAATCCCCATCAGAAGAGGAATCTTTCAGGGAGATGCTCTGAACCCACTGTGGTTCTGTGTAGCACTCAACCCACTATCCACCATGGTTAACGATAGCAGGTATGGATATAACCTCAAAGAAGGAAGGAAGAACCTCTACACCCTCACCCACCTGATGTACATGGATGGCATCAGGCTCTACGCAGCAACGGAGAAACAACTCCGGCAACTACTCCGGATCACCGAAGAATTTAGCAATGCTATTAGAATGGAATTTGGTCTAGACAAATGCAAGACCCACGGATTGCACCAGGTAAAATTAGTCAACCGAAACTACCAGCTGCAGAGTGGTAAAGAGATCAACGCCATGGCAGAGGGAGAGGCCTACAAATACTTGGGGATGATGCAGGCTCAGCAGTTACAGCACAAGGAAATTAAGGCTTGCCTGACCGAAAAATACCATCAGAGACTCAGAAGCCTGCTGAAAGCAAAGCTGAACGAAGGCAACACAGTTAAAGTCATTAACACCTATGCAGTCCCAGTGCTAACCTACTCCTTTGGGGTCATAGATTGGACTGAAAACCGAGCTAGAGGATATCATGCGAAAGACGAGGACAATGAGGACCAAGAGCTGCCAACCACCATCCGAAGTCAGCAGTGGAGAGACTAACAATAACTCGGAAAGAGGGAGGAAGGGGCCTGATAGAGCAACAGAAAACAGCGATAGTTAACCTGAAGGATTACTTCTAGAAACACAGCAGCACTCCAGCAGGCCATAAGGAAGATAAGTGGTATACTCCACTTAACCTAAGTAAGGAGTCCCCTCCCATCCAGAAGGCACAAACGAAGCTAGAAAGATGGGCAAAGAAGACACTCCATAGCAGACACTACAATGACCTCCATCAAGATCACATCGATAACATTGCTTCCAATGCATGGCTCACGAGCGGGACGCTCTTCCCCGAGACAAGAATTCAGTCTCGGGGAAGAGCGTCCGTGTTGATTACCTGGTCTTGAATGAAGCCAGGTGGCCTCATTCAAGACCAGGTAATCAACACCAGGAACTATAGAAAATACATCGCAAAGGAGCCCGGAATGGCAGATGACACATGTCGACGATGCCACCTGTCTTCAGAAACGATCCAGCACATCACAGGGGGATGCAAAGGGATCACCCAGACTGAGTACGCTCGTAGACACGACCAGGTAGCCAGGATAATACATCAGAAGCTAGCAAGGAAATACCAATTGATCGAAGAAAGTGTACCGTACTACAAGTACGAACACCAGGCAGTACCAGAGACACCAATCCACAAGCTGTACTGGGACCGCGCCATAATAACGGATAAGACCATCCCGCACAACAGACCGGACATAACCCTTGTGGACAAGAAGGAAAAGGCTACCTATCTGATTGACATAGTGATACCCAACACTGGCAACCTGCAGAAAACCCATGGGGAAAAAGTCAGGAAGTATACGAACCTAAGACAGGAGATCAAAGAGATGTGGCATATGCAACAAGTAACGACCATCCCGATCATCGTGTCACCCACAGGAATGGTGCCAAGGACCCTACGTAACAGCCTAGCAGCAACAGGTCTCCCAGCGAACGCCTACAAGGAACTCCAGAAAGTCGCAATCCTGAACACCTGTAGGATAATCAGAGAGTTTCTCGACCAACCATAACACCAGACATTACAACAACCACCCTGTGTACTTGGTAGCAATATCCGTCACGAAGTGGAACCCCAAACAGGGAGAAATAATATAAGAGCAATAATAATAATAATAATACAATACAATACAATACAATTTTATTTATCAAGAGAATTCGTTTACAATAAATGAACTTGTTAAGAAAAGTAAATTTCTTGACAACAAGTTGTAATTCTTCCTTTACAACAGTTTTGTACAAGTTTGTTATATGCATTGCCCACCTTAGACTGTAGTCAATCCATAACCCAAGGTAACAATGATTTGAAACTTCTTCCACAGTTAGACATTTGCAATTCTTGAAATTCTGATCATGTAGGCAATCATGTTTGTGCAATTTGATAGAGGGTTGAATGTCCAAGGTTTGATGAGGAGGTCTTATTACCAAAAATTTTGAATACATATCTACTATTAGTATACATGTTCTGTGATCTGAAAGTTGATTTAATAGTATATAGGAATTAGCGTACTTCAACTTGATATTTGTAATTAGGTGGTCCAAACAAGAGCTGACTGTTCTATTACCCTCCATCCTTTGTTGCCTAGTTATTCCAAATAAGGTATGTTCAAATCCGTAATTGTTTAAGATTGCATAGTATCTGGGTATCACATTATCAGTTCCATCGCTTAGTAAATTAATATTAAAATCTCCTACTAGTATGGTCTTATCTGTTTGTATGTCGTCCCATTGCAAAATAATGTTTTCTAATTCTATTAGGAAGCTGTTTATTGAATCTGATGGTGGCCTGTAAAAAGCACAAATCATGAATGTGTTTTCTGTGTCTTCTAATAATTTGACACAGCAGTTCTCACAAGACTGAGTTAAGTGGTAAACCTGTATTGCCCTAAAGTATGTTCTATAGTATATTATTATTCCTCAACCCCTTCTCAACTCTCTCAATATATAGACCTTATCATAATCTTGTATGTTATAATTGGAAATTTCATCTCTTTTTATGTTAACTTCTGTTAAAACTATACATGAGATATATTCTTTCATTGCATTTATATATTGCAAGAAGTTAAACCAATTTTTTCTTAGTGACCTGATATTTAGAGCTACCATAAAGAACTGTTTTTTATCAATTATAAGAGCTTGTCTATTTTATAAACTGCAAATCCTTTGAACTCTGAATTCTAATGGCCCTTGAAGATTCATTCTTCTTCACATAAATTTTGCCATGTTTTAGCCATAAAAATTTGTAACTTTGAGTTCTTATTAATTGTTTTGTTTCCCAAAACGATTGCTTGACGTGGGCTGTTAAGTTGTCATTTATGTAGATTGGGATATTGCTATTGTTCTGATATATATCTTTTGCTGTTAGTCGGATCTCCTTTACCTTTCTCATCCATTTTTCCTTTGCCACATGGTTTGAAAACTTCACAATTAGTGTTGGCTTGTCGTTTGTTTTCTTATTGTTTGGTATGTAATAGTGTTCTATTTCTTTGTTGTGCTGTAGCTGCTGTATAAAAAGCTCTAGATCTTGGCCTGTTTAATCCAGTTAATCCTACAATTTCTACGTTATTCGCTAACAACTGCTGCTCTGTCGAGTCTGTCCTTAAGTTAAGCAAGTTGGAATTTTCCTCATTTTGCTTGAATGAAGTTTCCAGCTCCACAATTCTTTTGCCGATTGCTGTGTTGGAGTCCTGTAGTTTGCTAATAATAATAATAATAGTCTGTGATGGTGTAGAAACTCTACATAGCGAGCCTGAAAAGAGTATATTAAAGAAAAACTTGTAAGTCTAAGTGTGTGTTCTGTTGTTGTGTTGTTTGTTTCGGGTCACTTTGCTACCAGGGAACAGCTAACATTTGGGTAGCTGCTACCGAAGTGTTAGTTGTTCCCTAGTGCCCTTCCCTAGGCACGAGGAGGCAGACCTGGGTCTACTATCACTGTAGCGCATATCGAACTTGACATCCCGCACCCACCGGAGTTAGTGAACATCTGCCAGACTCACTGGGATACGTCCCAGGCTGGGTCAGTTACCAGAAGATTCCTTCAGGACGTCACATTTACTTCCTCTAAGTCTGTCCAATCCTTGCTTTCCCTGATCCTGGAGACTTCCTTCCTGGTTACAGGACACGGCTCTGTTAATGAAAAACTGCACCAACTAGGCCTCTGAGCGACTGATCTGTGCTACTGGGCAGCCAAGGAAAACTGGAGGCACCTCCTTTACAACTGTATTCTGTACGAAGATTTGAGGCAAGACTTAGTGAACATCATCCCAATATCTGAAACTCAATTAAACCAGTTACTCCTAACTCCTGAATGTTTATCTGCTTTTCAGTACTTTGTTACGGAAGTCTTTGTTTGCAGAAGGAGATCATATAGAGTGGTCAACAGACGTTCTAGGAGCCGCCCTTTACATATACACATATCCACCCACCGGAGGTAGTGGAATACAGGTGGGTGGCAGCAATCCAGTTCTGCGGTTGCCCATATCTGGGAGCCAGCAAAAAAAACAAACAAAAAACTAATGGTCTATACTCTGAGGGCACAACTAATATATACTTCAAGTTGAATCCCCCAGAGTCAAGGTAAAAAAACTTCAAATATCACAGTTTAAATATATGTCTCTTCACTCAAAAACAAGTAATGTTTACTGCCCCACGAGCACTGGAAAATCAAAGTCCAATAAAGATTCTTGTCATGGAGATGACGTGGAGTCTGCAAGGTGCTGAAAAGCGATATCCTCAATTTCTGGAGTGATATAGGCAAGGGATTGCACCGACAACATGCTTTTCCAGTGCATTCCACAGAATGGGATTGTGATCTGCTGGTTGACCTGGCCAGGGCAGACATGACCAGGATTTGAATTCTTCATCGTATTCCTCAGACCACTCTTTCACATATTTAGCGCGGTTGATGGTGGAATTGTCATCTTGGAATGTACTCCATTCATAAGGGTAAACATGCAACTCTGCCAGGTGTATCTGGTTCGCAACTGTAAGATGTAAAATCTTACAAGTAAATTGTATATAAAGATAACAGATCATCGTTCCCAAACTGAGAATTTAATAAGAAAGGATACGTCAGGAATAGTTATATTGTAAAATAAAATATAACAAATCAAATAAATTGAACAAAGTGGATCGTTAAAAATATGGGAGAGATTAAATTAAGGAGAGGGCTAATCGAAGGGAAGGGAGAGTCGTGAGAATTACTGCGCGAAAGGGGAGGTCGCTCTAGAACAATAGAAAGGTGAGCCGAATTAGTCAGAACATCCCTTTGATCGGAGACAAACAGGAAGTGAGTGGCCGCCGTAGCCTAGTGGTTAGGCGCGCGGGTGCATAAGTACACGTGCCTTGAGTGACCGGGGTTCAAGCCCGTGACCACTGAATACGGTGCTGTTTCTTGTATTCTGTCTATCTTGTGAACTCCTCTGACCGTTTGGTCGTCCCGGAGTATAAACAGAAAATTTATTTTATTTATTTACAAGACTAATACTGTGTCCAAAACAATAGGGCTAGCGTCTGGTAGTCTGCAACAGCTCGTCTCGAAGAAATTTATGGAAGGTGCGAATCTAGTAACACGTGTCTGTAGGAATGTCGGCCTATTTCAAAAGAGAACAGACTGCCTGGGAAAGGAATAGTGATATTAAAATGGGAGGTTGAATCAAGCGGGGATGGACATAGCATAGGAAACCCACACTAGCGAATAGTCAGGATGTAAATTTAAATATTGATGTACGAGTGGTTAAATTTCTGAGCGAAGGTGGGCCAAGAAAAAAGGGCGGTACACAAATTCGGAAAACAAAAAGAGAGCGCGCGCAGCCAAGAGAGAACAGAGAGTTGAGTTTTTGTTGGTGTTTATAATATGAGATAGGAAAAGACACAGAGTTTAGTTTATGTGGGTGTTTATGGAAATGAGTTAGAGGACACAGAGTTGAGTTTATGTGGGTGTTTATGGAAATGAGTTAGAGGACACAGAGTTTAGTTTATGTGGGTGTTTATGGAAATGAGTTAGAGGACACAGAGTTGAGTTTTTGACAGTGTTAGTGGGAAAATGAGTTAATAAGTTGTGTAAGGTTAGATAAGTACTCAGGTCAGCAGTTGAGAAAGTTCTGACAAAGTTAAGATGGAGTGATAAGTTGTGTAGGGTTAGATAAGTTCTGTCCTGTCCTGTCCTGTCCTGTCAGCCAGTTGGGAAAGATCTGACAAAGTTAAGATGGAGTAGTGAAGGGTTAGATAAGTTTAAGTACAGTCAGTAAGTTAAGAAAAGTTAGAGGAGTTTCATGATAGAAGAGAACAGTCGAGTAGTCCGTCATCGGAAGGCAAGGGTAGTGGCCCGTATGCAAACGAGTGAAGTGTATGGAGAAATAAGCCTCGTCCGTAAACGGGAGGTAGAGAAAGTGGCCGTGTGCAAACGAGTGAAGTGTATGGAGAAATAAGTCTAGTCCGTAACAGGAAGGCAGTGAAAGTGGCCAGCGTCAAAATAAGTAGTGTAAGAAGAGGAATAATCCTAGTCCATCATCTGAAGGCAGTGATAAAGGCGCGGATAAGTGAGCTGAGAAGGTAAAGTGGTAATCCCGAGCCTGCCAGAATAGCTGAACCATAGGCTAAGTAGCAGTATCGAAGACCAGCCCATAAATTCCTAAGAGACTCAGTAATGCCCTATCCAGACGTAGACTATAGCCCATTGAGAAACAAAAGGCCCTGAGATGAATGCCCTTGGCAAACGATGATGCCATTGCCAGACAAGGAGCTGAAGGCCCCAAAACGGAGAAATGCGATTCGTAAAATTAAGTAAGTGACTAGTTATAAGGTATTCTCACTTACTTATAAAGGACTGTAGGAACTCTAATATCAGATTAGTAGAAAGTTAGAAAGATGTTAAGGGAAGGTTGTACAAAAATATAAATATATATATACATTAATATAGAGATAATTCAGATGATAGTTATGGGTTTTGATTAATGTATAATTAACCATATGTAGAAAGGCAAAAGAGAGAAATTTGATATTTGTTATTAGTTATTGCCTAACATATATGTATGATAAATTTTGGAAGGGAAGGGTAGAGAAATACAGAGAAAGGAATAGCCTTCTGAATTTAGGGACAAGCATTAGGCCAGAAATTGATGTCAAATGTACGATTTGTCTTGATTAGAGAAAGTTTGTGAAATTATATTCCCCAAGACAAAAAGGAGTACTAATTAAATCAGAAGTTAAAGAGTGACATTCCTAAATCAATTTATAAGGTAAGAATTTGATTTTCATAGGAGAAAGGGTGTTAACTAATCCTCTTAAGTATTTATTGTTCATGTGTGAAGAAAGAAGAAACTATAGCAGTTTTTATAAGGATATTAAGTTTGTTGTGTAGAAAGAAATAACCCTTCTAGTGTAAACCCAATGTATTAATTTGCATATATATATCTGATGCTACATAGGCAAATTTGAATAATATTAGTATGTGCTTGAGTTTTGATCACTTTATCATGTTGTGTATATATATGTAAATAAACTATGTTATGTTATAAATCAATGTGTGTTTTTGTCATTCTTGAACACTCAGCCTTTTAATACGTAATTGAGAAGTTCCCTTGAATCTGGAATTCTCCTGTGAATCCAAAGTCAGATGTGTAAGTGGGGGTATAAGAAAAAAAGGTCTATATATCTAATAGGGAACAAAATAAAAAATATTTAATTTTTATATTAAATAAAATCACAAAAAAAAAAAGATAAAGACCAAATTTTCCTCCCCACACAACGATGGTGACCATCGTTGAGGATGGTGTCCTTTGGTAAGATCATCGGCTAACGGTGCTCGAGCTGGGGTCCTTGAAATCCTGTCCGCTTTGGGTTGCTACTGAATTGATTTGAGCTCTAGCTTGTCATGTGGCTATTAGTGCATTTTTTTCACACTTGACAAGTGTGATTGACACTTTGATTTTCATATTTTTGCATAGATTGTTGCATGTAGCCCAAGACCTTCATATTCCTAATAAAGTGTCCAGGCAGTATAGCATACTATGATCTCTTTAAAGAACCTTTTATTCTCCCAGTTGTCGACTTCGATGACAATGTTTGTCACCTCAATAAAAACTACCTTTTATGGGTGGAGTACCGAAAAGGTTAAAATTAAACTAAATGAACGTTTATACTCTTCAAAAACAATCTCTCTTTAATGATTTTATATAAGCTTTTGAGTTTTATCATTGATTCTTCCTTAGTATTCTCCCAAATATTGCTGATAGTTCTTCGCATCAATTACCAAATAAATCACATTACAGAAGTCGATAAAGATGCTGAAAAATATGGTCACATGACATCAGCACTGCGTGTGATCCCCTCCAACGGCTAAACAGGTCTGACAGCGGTGAACCATGCTCGATATAAGGGTGTCTATAAAATTCTGTGGCAACAAATCCCAGTCTTCCACCAGCGCAGACCCTAGCTCACCAAGTGACCAAAGATTTGGCTGTTGGCGTGCATTGCGACACCCAAGGACGTCCCACACATGTTCGATCGAATTTAAGTCTGGTGATCGTGCTGGCCACGGCAGCAGTCGTTGTATATCTTCAGTTTTAAGATGTTCCTCCATCACTTGAGCTCTATGTGCAGTGGCGCCGTGCATGAAAAAATCTGGGCCAACTGCACCCCTAAAAAGTCGCGCATAGGGTTCGAGGATCTGTTCTCGGTACCTCTGTGCAGTTACGATACATAAAGAGGGATGAGGCCGTTGATCATTATTCTGCCCCACACTAGAACGACGCCTCCACCGTAAGTGGCTCTTTCTCTGATGTTGTTGGAGGGATGGTACAGCATTCTTCGTTGTCTCCAGATGAAATAACATCTAGAATGTGTTTCTAGGCTAAAAACAGGACTCATCAGACAACAGAACTGTACCTATTTGTCAGAGCTCCAAGTTCGTGGCATCAGTTTCGACGAACTCTGCAGTGGTTTAGGGTTACTGGGATTTAAGGTATTTAAGGTGTTTGTATGGCGGTCTCCAGGGTTTCCCCTATACAAAGGGGTTAATGGATACAAACCACTGGCTTTCTTGCGTCGAGTCCACTTGAATTGACCATACTTAACACAGTCCTCTGTAGCCGAGTGGTCAGGAGAAGGAGTGCAGTAGCATACGCTCTTTGAGTAGACCGGGGTTCAAGCCCTTGACTGCTAAAATACTGTCGATCTGCCAACTCGCACTGGAACAGCGTGGCAGATTATGGTCCATTTTCCTCAACATGAATTGTTGAGGAGGCTTCCATCCAGCAGTGGATTGACAATGGCCAAGAGCTGGCCAAGGCCTTTGCGACCTTGGCCAGCTCTTCTTGTAATGGTTCCTGTCTCCTGAGATCGTCCAACGGCTAGCCACCTCAAAGAAGCATCTAAACGACGTTCGCCATCCTGAGTAAGTACAGTACTTGAGATGTGGCTGTCCCACTGAGCAAGCCAAAAAAATGTGAGTGAAATGATGAATTAACAATAAATGTTATTGAGCATTGTTATTCTTACTGAGCAATGTGTTACGCTATGACACTGATTGGTAATAGTGTGCTTTCATTCCATTTTATTTTAATTTATATTATTAGGATTTTTATAGGAATATGGTGTATTTTACGGTTTTGCTAACAAATTGAATACTCATCAGAACAGCAGCAGTTTTATATTTTATAAACGAGAAATTGTTTTTCTTTTATATTTTATAAAATTATAATTAGTTTATTAATTTATTTCAGTAAACCACTTCATGAATAGAAAGAAGAAACATTTGAATTCATATTTGGAGTTGTGTGAACTTCAGATTATTATAATTTCTAAACTCTTATTATTTATTAAACTCTTATTATTATTTCAAAAAACATCTTTTCCTTTCACAATTTATATAACAGAACTGACATAAAAAAAGAAAAAAAAAATCTTTATTTCAGTGGTAGTGAGGTTAATGTTGAGTCCAGTAAACATGACCCACCAAACGATCCTACCATTTACCTTGTTAATGAGCCATATTGGGGTCACTCCTTAGGGTCTTCCATCACACGTGACGGCTGAGTCTCTACTTATCTGGACTGCTGTAACGGATAATAATTAGTTTGGTATGACGCACTCATTGCCCTACATGGGTCGTAGGAAGGTCATGGTTACTCGTCCGTCGTGTTTGACGGAAAATCTGCAGGTCGCTCGCTAACCTTGTAATATTGGTAACCGAAAATACTCTGTCCGAATGAGCTTCTCCCGTATGTAACTGATTATTAAAGTATGGGGTTAGGGCAGCACGAGAAGTTAATGGGGCTATAGATCAGAGCGTGGTCATGGAAAGTAGAAACGCAGGTCAGTAGGTGTGGAAAACGATGCCTCGTCGGGATGCTGCAAGCGGTGTTAGGCTGGGGAAAGGCTACATTATATTACTTACACCAAGGGAAGGCGGGAGGTTGAGTGTTTAGAATGAGGGGATTTTATGATTATAATCTTGGCAGCGATCTGTGGAAGTTGCGTACGATTTGGCGATTCTTACCGTTATAAACTACAATAAATCGTTCCAAAATATAAAATTTCATGAAAATCTTTCGACTGGAAGTCCGGTTATTACATGCAGACGGACGGAAGGACAAAGAAATGATAATTATCATATTTCTATTAGTCTGATTTCAATTATATTTGTGGTGTACCAATAAATTATTCTTAAAGGGCCAAATATAAAATTTTATCAAAATTCATCTATTAGTAGTCGAGTTATTACATGCGAACGGACATGTGTGTGTGTGTGTGTGTGTGTGTGTGTGTGTGTGTGTGTGTGTGTGTGTGTGTACTGGTTCAGGGTGGTTCCCAGGCAAATGCCCATCTCCACCTAAATCATTTAAAACAGAAAATCTGTAAAGTGGACCTGATAAATAAAAAGATAGCTAAGAAATAAGAAGACAAAACATATTTTTGAAAAGAGAAGTAAAGTAAAAAAAAAAAAAAAATTTTAAGTTAAGTTAAGTTCATAATCTAAGCTAAGTTAAGTGTATAAACAAGAAATTTGAATAGGAAAGAATAACAGTAAATATAAGAGAGATGTTTGTGAGTGTAGTATGTTGTTTATGTCAGGTCACTTTGCCATCAGAAAGCAGCTGAACTCTTCAACTGTAATCTGATGCCCGTCCCTGGCACGTGGAGCCGGACCTGGTTCTATCTTTAAAAGCTGAAGCGCCAAAGCGCAATTAAACACTCAACAGAGAGAGTGCTAGACTGTTGAGTGCCAGCTGTCCAGCCTTGGGCCGCCCAAACCCAAGAACTGAACAACAGCCGAACAAAAAAAAAAAAAAAAAAAAACACTTAAGTGGTCCATGCCCAGGAGCCCCAGACCCGACCAAAAGCTTCCAGGTCTGAAGCTCCCAACCCCTGATGCAATCAATGAAGATTCTGGTTGTAGACGGCCAATTCAATGTCCGTGAGGTTTCGTATGATAGATCTTTTAGGGAACACAGCATTTGCATACTCTTGTAAGGCCTGAAAGTTGTTAACTCCTTGCACCAATGTATGTACGTTATCTTCATTAAAATTAGCTATCTGTTTTCCCAAAAGACACCGTTCAGCATTATAATAAGGACAAGAGAACAAAATATGCTGCCAAGTCTCTGCCGCTCCACAAGAACACCATGGATCCGGCTCCAACCCTCGAGAATACAGTTTATCTCTGATCGACCCATGACCTGTTAGCAAAAAGCTGGTATACATAGACGGACAGAACCACGACGACACCGGTTTAGTAATGGCAAAATCTGCCACAGGAATGATCTTCCTGGTTATCTCTCCCACCTCTGAAGAACTCCACCGTGCTCTCCATATTCCGACCAACCCAGTCCAAATTCGAAGTTTCTCCTCCTTAACTGTAGCTGTAAGATTCAATGACATCCCTAGATATTGTGCAGGAATACCTTTCCGCATCGCATACATCATTCCGCTATAGACCACATATAAATCCAGAGGTAACAATCCAGCAATCACCTGAAGTGCCACCGTAGACACAGTCCGTGGTGCATACAAATAAGTCAGTATCATAGAACGTTGCAACGACATTAACTTACGTTGGATTCTGGCCTTGAACACATCCGCAATCCATACACCGGCAGCATAAGCAATAATTGGTAAAAAGATCGTCTTGTAATATAAACTCAGTTTTTTTACTAAGACCCCATTCTCTTCTTGAAATTTGTACAACTGAGTAAATAAACTTCTTTATTTTGTCATTCAAATGTGCAACATGTAAATGGAACCTCATCCTATCATCCAGTATCACCCCCAAGTACTTAATGTTGGACACAAAAGGAATTTGCCTTCCGTTTAACACTACTCTAGGTGGGCGGTTATAATTAAAATGATTTTTAAATACCATGAATTTAGTTTTTGTGGATGAAATTTTCAACTTGTTCAAGGCAGCCCAATCAGCAAGGTCCACCAAAACTTCCTGTATTCTATGATCCAACACAATTCTAGATCCACCCGGGACCCCACATGCGAACGGACAAAGTAATTTTGTATGTTACTGGCGGTTACCAGGGTTTCCCCTATATCCGCTAACATGCGTACGGACAGACGTCATGGTGAAGACAGTAGGCGCATTACACATATATGCTAAGCGCCTAAAAAGCATAATAATTTTATTAACAGCTGAGATCGCTAATGATTTTTTGTGATAATAATTGGGAATGGCACCAGTGGAAGTTCCTGTTAGCATTTGAAATAATTTTTAATGTAATTTTTTTTTCCTGTCAGGTGTGTGTAAAGAAAGATAATCTCAATGTCCTTTCTCCTACGAGACGAAATGATCAACCATCGTCTATCATCTTTCGCAGCCCAAAAAGGAATTTATCTTATCATTCACTTTATTTGATACTCTGAACTGATAGTATTGTGGCCATATTCTAAGCGGTTACTCTGTTATCCATGAAAATCCTATTTAGCCTCTTCTTGATGCAGTAAACGTTAATCTGGCATTGGAATGAACGGACAAAATACCAAAAACATTCACAAGATTCCTGGTATTAATAACAACGCAATTTATATTTATATTTATAATTCACTCTGACTCCAGGAACATTCAACTGAGACTAAAGATTCTTTTTGAGGTACTCAAGAGTACTGTACACACACAAAAAAAGAAAAAGAAAGAAAAAAAAAAGATATTGCAGATACTTTCAAAGCTTTGCAACATACAATATTGTCAGTGTAGGCCTATACACAAACAAATTGCCCTACCAACAAAAAAAATAGCTGCTTAATTCAAATGAAGTCTTCACATAAGATTCTCTGCTTCAAGTTTGACGGAATTTCGTTAAGAAGTTCAAGAAGTTGTTCCAAACTTTTATTTTATTTATTTATATATTTTTTCGCTTTGTAGTCACTGACAGAATAGAATATTAATATTGTTTTATCAGCTTGGACAAATAAAAGAGAGCTTCCGAAAAAAAAGCAACTTTATTATTGGAATAATTTAAAATATTTGAACAAATATGGATAAATATTTATTATTGGTTCTTTGCTGTTTGTTTTTTAATAGTACTGCATTAAGCGATAGATAGATAGCGTGATAGACTACAACAATCAGAAAATTCAGGTTGCATTCCAACGAAGTCCAGCCAATCAACAACAGCGTCATCCATCGTCTGCTTTCCTTCCAAAATGGCGCGATGCTTTGATTTCTCCAACTACCTGAAGAAGGATTTTTTTCAGAATAGCAAAATACAGCGATGTCTCTTAAAATTTTAGTAGGGCAGTGTATATGAATGCAGATTTCTAAGTTGCTCTTATCAAGCCTTATTATTGAACTGGTTTAGCATTGCGTTTAAGTTCTCTACCCGAACTGAAACGAGTAAATTTTCAGAAAACAACTTTACATATCGTATACGTGTCTCATTAATCCCAGGGAAGTAGATTCTGTCCTGTACGTGTACAATGCAAATTTACTTGCCAGACAGTTCCCTACCCCCTTACCCCCTTCAGGGGTGTTGCAGAGTTCGTGTAAACTTCCGTTTAGCTAACCAGTAAGTCTCACGTGGTTTCAGAATACCCTTATAGTGCAGCATAGAAACCAGCAGCCAGCTGGAGATGTATGATTAATGATGTTTGTCCCCACCACGTCATTACAGGGTGTGGGAAGGCGGTACAGCTAAACTGCCGGGACTTAACGTCTTCTCTACAACGCTCATTAATTTATTTATAAAATATTAATCTTCAGGATGTGTGAAGTAGGTGATATTAGTCCGTCGGTAATCCTTGTCAGAGGGATTGGCCCATTAAAAAAGAAAGAAAAAAAAAGCTGCTAATGGTTCTTGAAACACGTTTAGGTGTTTACTTAATAATGAGCACGCGCCTTGCTCACTTACCATCCTGCTAATTGTGCTGCTATCATTGTTCAACTACCGTCTGCGTATTTTGGGACTCCAAGTTGATTTTAGACCCGCTTATTCACAATACAGACGATATTTTGATGAAATTTCTTTAGCAGAAGACAACAACGGCGTCATCCGTCGTCTGCTTTGCTTCCATTGAATGAACTTCCTTTAATTTTCCATCTCTTTATGCGCAATTTTTCGAGCATTTTGTCACGCGTCCATTTTTCTTTGAAATTAGTATTGTTGATTTAATCTTAACGCTAAAGGAACATAAGTTTAATAAATTTTAAGCCTGCCTTTTCCTCTAAGATCTGTAAATTGGGTTGAACTTCAATAAATTTCGATTCCTGAATTGGTGGCAGCTTAATTTCTCATTTCTAGGTCCACATGATACATTCTATCTCTCTCTTGGAATCACACCCTCTCTCTCTCAACTTCCAACTTTCGATACATTGCAAAAATATTTACTCGAGAAACTAATAAAAATAGATTAAATGAACTTTAAAACTAAAATATTTTTATTTTATCTATATAAAGATTTTTATATAAAACTTTGTAATGTTTTATTTAATTTCGAAACATTGAAGATTAAACAATATTCTTAGTAAAAAGAATCTGAACGCCTTTTAATTTTTTTCCAAGATGTCATCCTAAGACATGAACTGCGCAATAAGTTTTTTGAGATAAATATTTATGTTCAGTGGTTAAAGAAAGCGAGTGCCAACTTGGAATAGTATTTTCCTTTTTATTTAAACTAATTTTCTTTTTCTAGACTTAGAAATATTGAACTGTGTGTCAAAGCACCCGAAAAACAGAACTGCGTATAATAAACATGAAACGTTAATATATTTGCATATTAGCAGTGTTTTAAACTGCCCTTGGCATTTTTTTATAAATAAATACTAACAGACAACACTGAGATATTTATAAAGTACAAAAAAAGGTAAATTTTGTGAAAAATACCGGAATACAAACAGCCTAAGGTATGCACAGGAGCCTAACTTATTAGAATAACAATATGCACTATAATTAATTTATTCATGACTTGAGTAACTGCCGCTAGAGGGAGTGTAAAGCTTATTTCATCTAATATTCATTGAGATTACTCTAATATTATTCTACATTTATCGATTTTTAAATTTTAAATGTAAAATGTGTGGCATGGAGCGTTTATTATTTTGGTTATTAGAATCAGTAACTTTATTTTAAATGTGTTTCGTATTAAACTTTAATTAAAACGTTTTAAAGTATATTTTTAATAGACTCTCAAAACACTGTATTAAAATGTGAAAGTTCAAAGCTGTGACAGTTATTTGAAAACAAGTACGTCAAGTATAAATATTTCTGACGAATTAAGGAAGGGATTGAGTTCTGTTAGGGATTAAGCTATAAATGTCTTCAGTTATTAAATTATTAGAATAATAATATGCACTATAATTAATTTATTAATTATTAGAACAACAACTTATTAGAATAATTATATTAGAACAACGATATGCACTATAATTAATTTATTCATGACTTGAGTAACTACCGCTAGAGGGAGTATAAAGCTTATTTTATCTAATATTCATTGATATTACGCTAATATTATTCTAGATTTATCGATTTTTAAATTGTAAATGTAAAATATGTGGCATGGAGCGCGTATTATTTTGATTATTAGAGTAAATAACTTTATTTTAAATTTTTTCATATTAAACCTTCACTGAAACGTTTTAAAGTAAATTTTTAATAGACTCTCAAGACTGTATTAAAAAGAAAAGTGAAAGTTCAAAGCTATTGACAGCCATTTTGAAAACAAGTATGTCAAGTATAAATGTTACTGGAGGATTAAGAAGTTATGTTGTTAGAGATTAAATTCTAAATCTCTTCGGTGACTTGCTTCTGAAAGATTACAAACAAAATTCTGGACTTAAAAAATCTTATAGCTAAGCCGCCCTCTCCAGCTATTTCCGAAGACTTCAAAAACTTTATCATCAGTCTTCGAAAGGCGAGAATTAAATTCAGCGAGTGGCATATGATTTGCCACAAACAATCTCAATGCTAATTACGAAATCCAGTTACCTCTGCATCCATTTACGATATAAACGGTTGCCTTTATAAATAGAAAATGATGTTAGATCGTATTTCTTAAAAGCGTTCCGTCTGTTGCACTTGTACTGATTGGAAGGCTCGCCTCACCATGGAACTTTGTAGACGTCACCCAGTGTCAACAACAAACTGTCGGAGTGTTGCTGCAGAGTTGATGTCTGGTTTTTGCAGCCGCTCTCCTGTCGTTGGGAGATAGATGAGCCCGGCAACTGGCCGATGTACTGGAGAGAGAGAAAGAGAGAGAGTACCGTATTCCTAGAACGACATCACTGAGTGGCAGGATAAAAAGTGGGTAGATATGTGGGGGAGGGGGGAATCATGGGAATGATTAATGGCCTTGTGTGTCTCACTCGCTACTTGCACGGAAGCTGCGGCCATATGATGTATGGCTATCCTTTTCAGCTAGACGAAATGGACGTAAACAGTGTTAGACGACTGTGTAAAGGGACGTGGCCCGTGCGTACGGTCGTAGCCCCACACACGTTCCGCGCTGGTCGCTCTCGCTTGCCGAGAATTGTGGCAATAAATTTTCCTTCGCTGACACCGGACACGAGGCTCCAATTTGCTGCGGCAACAATGCACACCATCAGAAGCGTAGCTGTCTTACACCTCCCTTTCTCCTCTATATCGAGTCGATGATTAGTGTAATCCTTCTTGTATGAAGTGGTCTCTCGGCACGTCAAGACTCCGAGGCTCTAGCATCTTTAAGCATCCTTTTTGCCTTGCAAGAAATACACGGTAGATAGTACATCGCCGCCCGGCGATAGTCTATAAGCGTAAAAAAATAAAAAAGGGGGAGGGGAGGCAGAAAGGGGGTCGAAGTTTGCAGATAAAACAGCAAAGTTCCTTACGACCGCCTCAGGATAGATCATGAAGCAACCAACTAGGCGGCGAGCAGATGGGGGGCCATAAAAGAAGGGGGGAAGGGAAGAGAATAGAACGGGAGAAGGTTGCTGCACTCTTGCATTTCTGTCCGGAGGCGAAAGCCAGCCCGTAGCAGCAAAGAGATGCATCACACGCATCGACCATTATAGACCCCGAAAGTCCTGACAGGGTTTGGCGAACTAGTCAACACAAGACAGCGGGGCAATTACTAGGCCCGCGAGAAACCTAATGGCTACGCCTGGGAAAGTAAAAATGCACGGAGATTAATCATTCTTTGACAGTCCTCTAATCTGGACCGGTCAAACTTGGAGAGAGAAATAATATCCTGACTTGGCTCCGCTGTTCGCCGTCAAGAGGGGGGTGGGGAGAAGCAGAGTCCTTTGCAGGCCCAACCCTCACCCACGAACAAAGGGAGGAGTCAACGGAGCCTCAAACTGCCTGATCCAACCCCAGTTTTTCAGCTCCCTAACCCTCCCCCCCTTTCAACTATTCTCCCATCCCCTCCTTAGCGTTGTATATGTACATAAATGTCGGTAGGCCAACGTGTTTTGTAAGGAGAATAGGGTGGGGGTTAGCCGTCAGTTGAATAACAAGTCTAGGGCACAAAGCCATGGCTCTGTTATTAACATTTACCCCCTTAATAACGCCAACTTGAGGTTATTTCAAATTTTCCTTTCAGCAACTGTCTAAACTGCCATTCCCAGCTACGAACAAAGCCTCTGTTTCTTTTTACTTTTTTATTTGCTTTCTTAAAGAGCTAGTTAAAGTGTAATATGTTTGAAAACAAAGAACTTTTTTTTTTATCCTTGGAGCGATTTTAGCTCATGACCTTAATACGGTTCGCTTTCGACTAGTCCCCATTAAAACTGAAAGGAAACCTTGTTAATACACCAACGATCCTAGCGTGAAGAAGTGAACACGTCTGTCTGAGTACCAATCTATGGGGGAAGGGACCTTGTCAGCACTCTAAATACAAAATCCTCTTAAAACGGTACCTATATGCACGAGAATCGTAATCATAAGAGCGAAAAATGGAAAACCAGGATGTTGAACTCAAGTTCGTGATATTAAAAGATGGACTGCACTTGCAATTCGGTGCTGGAAAAATGGTAACCGAAGATAAGTACATTTTGGTAATGAAGGATCCACCCTGATGAATATCGTGTGTTTTTTATTTTAAATCTTTGGATGAAGATGACCCTTCAGATTGGGCGTGAGTTGTCCAAGGTGTCTTTGTTACCTCCGAACAATATAAACAGGTTTCTTTTGGTTCAAGGAGTGAGTGGGCGGCATCTTTAGAAATAACTCCCATTAAAGAAGTCCCACTCACGCTAAACAAAAACTCTGGAATCAGGACAGAGTAAACTCAGATGTAGGCCTACATTATGTTTTCAGAATTAATATCTGCCAACTTCTTTTAATTTATTTTTGCAATTTACTAAACAGTATATATAAATTCGTGTTCAAAAGTAAATTTGGCGTTTCGCCATACTTTATTTTGTTTTGCTTTACTTTGTTTTGCCACGACCAAAAGCCCAGATGCATTAAGTTTATAGTAGATAGGTTTCCCGATTGGCTAGCGGATCAGTGGTTGCTGTATTTTGATGGATCAACTGTGCCTAACTGTATGTAAATCGGACACACGCGGCAACAGACGAATTTGAATTAGCGCTTGGTAATTATGTTCCAACAATGAAGCCAATGAAATAACTAATTGTTACACGTCTGCACGCGGATACTAGATGCAACAATGGAACATCCGCGTCTATCGTTTGGTGCAACTGTCTGCAGATTACTGACTACAAAAGCGGTTTCAGAGAAATTTAGATAAGAATTAAACAAGGATTAAACTGGAGGTTACAATTAACTGATGACCAAATCTTAATTTGCTTTTTAACGAGAGTTTTATACGCCATAACGTGAAGTAAATATATCGTGAAATCGGCTCGCATTTATAAGTCAATAATAATAATAATATTGACGATCTTCCTCGTGAGGTTAGAACACCCCGTTGACTACAGTTGCTTACAGAACAACAAAAGATCATCGTTTAAAGTGACGTAAAGGTGATAAACGAGCCTTTGAAATATAAGCACTCCTTTTGAGGGAACTGACTGCATTCGATGTGATCACGTGACAAGTGACGCCATACGTTTATAATGCAGAGATGTGCTTTAGGGTACAAAAGAATGGTTAGCTCGTGTGCACTTACGCAACAGGTAACCTTAGTGAGTCTCAACGTGTGATCGTCTGGCGGGGCTCATGAGCGCCGCAGACGAGATGAACTCTTCCATCTACGACATTTAACCACAGACGATGCGCTATAATTCAGCTGTATTAGTTAATAAAATATAATAAATAGATCATTGAGTACATCAGAGTGTAGATGGAGCCGCTTATGTAATTTTGAGCTTGGCCTATATTTAGGTCATGTAATCTTAAATAGCATGACGTTTGGCACAGATACAGAAGTGGATTGCAACGTCTTGTTTAATATGAAGTAATATTGTTTATCAACAGATGCTGGAAGCTGAATCTGTAGAAACCCTGAGATTTTCGAAATAACTAACAATTCTCTGATTTTCTAACTCTGATGAATCTCGCATTTAGGTCAATGACCATTCTTATTTCAATATTTTAAAAGTTTTATCACGTACCAGTCCTTGTATAGATCATGGGATTTTGGGTCGCATAATAAATACGGGGTGTTTAGATATATTGGATAACAACTGAGCAGTCTCGGTTGAATGTGGCGCGTATCTCTAATTTTGCTATTATTAATTCAATTATTGAATTAAAAATTTCTAGTTAAAATACTTAACATCTGTCATTAAAGATGTTAAGTTTCTGACTGCTTTTAATTTCTGTTTTCTTCTGTCGTTCTTTCAAAGCTTTGACCATGTTCTGTAATAGGTATGTACTTATGGTAATTAGACGTAAAACCACTTTTTTTTTTGTTTTTGTTGCTATTATTATGTTCTTAACGTGGTTTTGTTTTGGATTTTATGTTTCTTATGTTCAAATGCATTATTTTTTAATGAATTTCCTTTATAAAAGGAAATATTAGATCATAATTCACGAAAATGTCAAAAAAGAAAAGTTATAGCTATATAAAGATAATAATTGTATACTACTGGAAAATCCGGAGTTTCTTCCTTGTTTTGCAGTCTCCGAACACCCCCCACCCCCAAGGTGAATAAAAGCGTTATTAATTTTGAATTAATAGCAGTTTTGGATCATAATTGTGGATCCGCTCTATGACGATGCATATTATTCTAGGTGGCGTGTTTCTTTTTTCTTATTTTTCGATTTATTAAGATTAATTTGATATAAATTTTTCACCAACACTTAACAATCTCTTTTTACACAGGTGTCAGAACCTGTCTTCTTCGAAGTATAGATAACGTATGTTTGTACAGAGCGATTTGTGTGAATTGGTGTTCAAGAGAGGTTAATGCTTTGAGGGGAAGAAACAGCAACCCTACCCTCCTTCAAGGTCTAGACAGGCAGTTTAAATGACGCACTTCATTTCAACATGTCATTCCGTACCTACCTACTCGGTCCCCGTATGGATATAATTATCTGTACAAGATAAAAGTAATTGCTTTGATGGTCAGCATAAATAAAACAGCGGGATCGGGTGTCCGCACCTCAAACTAACCAGGTAAGACACACCTCCGTTTTGTAACCTAAAACTAAAGTAGGTTTACTCCCCACCCACTGTGCATGACGCGTGTATGTAATGAAAAACTTTCTAAGCTGTCTGATAAAGGTTTAAATTCTAATAAGGACAGCCAGGTAGGGTTAAAGATGTGATGGAAACTCCTAAGCCTGTCTTATTATTTTTTTATCTTGACGGCTGAAGAGTTTTTAAATGGAGCATAAATTGTGGTATGATATTAAACAATCTGCAGTCTTGATATGATACTGTAAGACATGATCTATTCGAACTTATAAATATCTTCTTCCAAAAATAGGCATCTTCCTTGCATGCCTCAAAACCTCAGGTGTGAAACGTCTCTTTAAGGGGGAGGGGGAATGGTAGATTGAAAAAACCACAATAAAAATTCACAAAAGAATCCACAGTAACACGGAACAGGCAATATTATATTTAACCTCAAGACTGAATTCCTCTGTGTGTGCATTAAGCTTTAGTTTCATTCGTACCACAACTTTATTATTATGGTTGTTCATGGGCGTGTATTCAAGGGACAATTTGCGCGTTGCACAGACTGGAAAGGCCAGCATTATTCGCTGGGAACCTTCCACCTGAGATTCTTTAACTACAACCTCGATTGACGAGGCCTAAGAATTCCTCCAGTCTACAATGGGATTCCGAGCCAAATCCTCTCCAAACGAGTGACGAATCCATCTTATCTTAACATCAAAATGCAGATTTTAGTTCGTCAGTTAGTTCCTTCTAATATAAAGCTTTAATGTTTAATTTTATTGTTAAATTATGTCACAATTTTAAAATTTATCAAACTGCCTCATAGAATAATCTCTGGATGTTGTTGTAACAGACTACATCTTCCACGATATTCGGTGTACCGTAATATTGAAGATTGGTTTATCATTTTCGATTATAGATCACTTTATGGCACAAATATAACCAATATTTTAATGGATAATGTCAAAACTATTTTGACATTTAATATGTAATAGTATAGGAGCTCAGTTTTTGAAATAGATGGTCCTTTTTAGAGATTTATTTCTGGTAAAGCGAATGGGATCCATGTCGCGTCTTTCAAGATTCCTAAAAATAAATGAATGAGAGGCAAACCGCAAAAAAATTGTTTCTACCACTGTTAACAGAAATCAAGAGATTGAGAAGCTTTTCTTCAAGAAAATAAGACGAGCGCATGGATTTTTCAAGGCCAAGTTGGTAAAGCCCATTTGGTCTGTGTTTACTACTCAGTCCGCTGTCTTGAAAACTTTAGTTTTCTTAATATTTCTTACTTAAAACATGTCAAGAAGAGATCGAGCTGTTGAACACTGTATTTAGAGAAAAATGCACACTTTTAGATTCTAATCTTGCTCTTCGAAGTGATCCATCTTTCCACATCATCGCTGTCATCAGCAAACTGCACCCTAAAGCTGGTTTTGCTTTCAGAACTTGCGATGTTGAGGTGGACGTGCATGTTATGAAACTCTAGTATTACTGGTACTGTTTCTTATTATGCAAAAAAAAAGTTTTCGGGGGGTGGTTGAACTTCAAAAAAGCTAACTCAATATGTTCTTTATCTTTGATTAAGAAGGGGACTTGTTACTTTTACCAGCCTCATTTTTATAGCTTCTCAACATGATTTTTTTGTTTCTTGGAAGCAATTTACCTTTCGCTAGTCGAGAGTTAAACTGAAGTTAAGGTTGCTGATTTCTCTGGAGAGTTTAACACAGTTTTATCATTCTGTCCTAATCACCAAAGCAGGCGCTCTGTTCATCCTAAACAAGTCTTATCCACCGAAGTTAAGTTTGCTATGATTGTGACCTGTCTACAACAGCGATGCCCAAAGTTATTTTGGTAACCCGATCTTCTTAGAAAGCTGCGTGCCATTGAGGACTACAATCGTTACTATAGCAATAAAGGTAGAGCATCTTTTCAGATAATGGAGGCTATCTGGAGCTACAGGGATGAAAGAAAAGATTTCGGTACCTCGCTAACATCCATTTAATGATACCAGTGACGAAAAATGTTCTTTTTGTAGTCAGGAATTCACTTAACACCTCTATTCCGTTTAAAGTATGTTGCTAATGAATATTTTAAAGAACGTTGCATTTTTAAATATGTATTGTTAAACTCTTGCCGATTAAAGTATTTAATTTTTTTAAATTAATTAGCAAAATTATATTTATTAATTTTACATTTTATTTAAATATAAACTCTAGTAAATTTTAAAAATAAATGTATAAAAGGCCACAAATAGAATGAGGATTTCGAGGCGCCCATCCCCACTGGTCCTTAGGAATTGTATCCTGGCAACTGGATCCTTGTGAGGCACATAATTACGGTTATTCTTATTAAGCAAATGATTCATTTTTGTTCATTATGCATGGATGATTTAGAAAAAGACACAAATGAAGTAAATAATCGTGAGGTTTATTGTTCTGAAAATTCCGGCAACAGATTTATGGCACAAAAGTGTATTTATCCACTTACAACAAGTGATGATAGAAAAATACATGTGAAAGGTAGGCAGGAACAGTTAGGGGAATTAATGGTTTCGTTTCTTTTCGTCTTCTTTCTGTTTTAGGTCCTCCAAGAAGTACCAAGATTTTAAATAAGAGCTTCGTTTTTCTGTATGCACCGAATAAAAATTTCGGGTAGTGTATTTGAGTTCAGAACAACGTGATCGGAATACAACACAATATAGAGGCAATCAGAATAAAAACATTTAGGATATACTGTACATCTCTGTAGTTCTTTGTAGAAAAATGTCATTTCTCCACAGATTCGAATAATTTAAATGATAACAAACATTTGAAATGGCAAACAATAAGGCTTGTATTTTACATATCTAATGAATAAACTGAATTATTTAAAAAGTGTGCCGATTAACGAAAGATGAAGCTAAGATGATAAAGTTATAGTAAGTCTAAAGATGGCCGAATAGTGAAACCAATCTACTTTATTTTAATTACTACAATGTGAGCAGTGTAATATCGAGCATGCGTGAGAAATGTGTACAACTTTAATAATTGTTTTAATAAGCTAAAAGTAGATATTGAAAATAATTCAATATTTCAGTAGGTGGGGGGTGAAATCGTGCGTATATAAACTGTTGTTGCTGGTGACATGCTGCCCAAATTGTCCTCTCAGAAGGGTTCTTATAATCCTGTCGTATATATTAACCCCAATTACCAGTTTGATAATTTGTTTACTGGATTCATTGGAAAAATGCCAGCAGACTTTCAAGGTGCTCATAACATCGGTATTAACAAAGCTTTCAGGGAGGTCAAGGTTTGTTATTGTATTAAGATTTAAAAACGAAAAAAAACATGCTTCTTAATTTTAGAATTGTAAAACGTGAATGAACATTTATAAAAGTATACTACAGCGTGAAAAGATGCGAATCCACGTTTGTGTCAACTTTAATGAGCAAAGAAGAGCTGAAGCTTTCGTTTAATAGAAATAAAACAATCCTTTTTGGTTTTAATATCATGGATGCCCACAAACGCAAATTCAAAAAAATAATATTAAAATAAAAATTAAAAATAAAGCCGAAGATTGTTAAAATTCTTTGAGACCTCCAGTTATTCCCCAGATAATTGAGTCTGATTAAGCAAGCGGTTGAAATTTGAATGAAAAATAGTTTAATTAATAAGATACACGTATTTGATAGTTCATATGTATTTAGGCTTAGCAACTTATGAATTTAGGCTTAGCAACTGGCAGCTGAATGAATTGTTATTTTATTTTTTTAATTGCTTCTCTGGTAAAGAACGGTGCCCTGCTTAAGTTTTATGTTTATTATCAATTGCTATATAAATTAATTAAAAAAAACATCGCAAAGCTTTTGTAAATAAAAAATATTTGATTTTTTGGAACTACATTTTTCTGTCACATTAACACAACGAGTGATACGTATTTTATTTATTTTAGAATTCCTTTATGGTTAAAATATATTAAGTAGAAATATATATTTAGTTTTTAATACGTAAAAATATTAAGTAGAGAAAATATATTCAACAAAAAAAAAGGGGAAAACCTGAATCTTGATTGTTTAATTTGAAAATTGTTATTATATGCGCAGGTTTTAAATAAAAATTTTTAACATCTTTATTTAAGACACTGTTTAATGGTGCTAATAAATTACTGGCAATGGTATGATTTAGGAACTTTAAGGATTTTGCTATTTTCCAACATGATTAAGCCAAAATAAAATCCGTCTTTCAGATAAGTATTATACGCCATCACAGTACGATAAACAAATAATAATAAAATCATAAAAATATCAAAACATTAAAATGTACAGTGCAGAAAAGCAAATTTAAAAGAAAATAAAACGTGTACCTTCAGAAGAGAATTAGAGCTTCATACATAATAAATATATACACGTCAAAGTTCTTTGACAACTTCCACGAAGTGGTTCTGGTACACAAACATCGATGAACTCTTCTTAGCTAATAAATTAGTTCGTAACTCGAAATTCGATCAATGGCACGCGAGTAAAATTTAAACGTAAGGGCACATCAGTTCAGGGTATTGTCTGCCATTTCAAGAACACATTACATAGATTACAAACGCATTATATACATGAACAACACTGATAAAACTGTACATAATTCGGTTTGCATGACTTTGGACCAGGACTCTGGATATGGTCTCGAACGCGTCACGGCTGCGTTTTTTTAATTTTTTTTTTTCTCACTGTCACGCTTAGGAAAGCTACCTAGCAACATATTCTGGCAGCGATCAGAAGAGAAAAGAGAGAAAGGAGAAAAAAAAAAAAAAAGTGTCCTCTCACGAGAAAAATTACTGGCTGGAGTCTGAAGACGTGAGGGCACTTGACCCCGTCGTTGCAGCGGATGCCGAACTAGGAGCTGGCGTCGTAGTGCCGTTGTCGTTCGAAGACTCTGCTGGAATAAGTCCTTCCTTCATTCTCTTTTTTTGCTTCATCCGCCTGTTTTGAAACCAAATTTTTACCTGTGTTTCGTTTAGCTGCAACGCAGTAGCTATTTCGATCCTCCTCGCCCGGGTAAGGTACTTGTTAAAATGAAATTCTTTCTCGAGTTCAGTCAGCTGTTTAGTGGTGAAATTGGTCCTCCCCGATCCTGGTCCGGATGCGGCATTCGCGTCTCCACTTGAAAAGCCGTAGTCGATCTTGTTTGCTGTGTGAAAACAAAGGGAAAATATTTAGGGAATGTTTTATAAAATAAAGTAGCTTTTCTCTCTCTCTTTTTTTCCCCTCCATTATTTTTCTATGAGTAAGTTTTAAATAAAAGTATGACGTGTATGAGGTTTAGATATTATTAAACAATGTATGCATATTTGTAGTTTTTTTAAAAATAATATATTTTTTTATTGATTAACGAAAGCTAAAAAAAACTTTATTGCAACTGGCAGCCAAAGCCGTTTTTCTTATGTTCTTCCTGGGGCTATATACAATGTATTTACTGACTGGGCATGGTCCCTTCCATCGAAAACTCTTCAACTTTGGTCTCATCGAGGATCCACACTATTTCTGCAGCGGGATCGAGGACTGGAACCACCTTATGTTTGAATGCCCAGAATATGAGGACCTCAGAGGCGTGTTGATCACACGGATAAGATTCCTTCCGAGGGGACGAGAGTCTCATCTCCTGGACACAGAGGAGGAACAACAAGCCCTAACAAAGTTTGCTCAACACTTCTTCGCAAGGAGGCGAACTTTAATAGTTATCTACCAAAACTGAAAGAAAACAGCCTTGCAATCATCAGCCAAAGATCATAATCAAACGCCGCTCAGAGAACAAGAAACCAGTTTAGAACTGACTAAGATGGAACAACCCTGACAGCCACTACCATCTCACCTGGACGGGCCCCGTCCCGATGAGATGTTAGAGACGTCATCAGAACTGAAAGCCACCTGACACTGGACTGGCACTACACCGTCACTGACTTCACACAGAAGTGACCACAACTCCCGGACGGGACTCAACTCCACATGTAACAGTATACTTGGACCAGGAAGAATGACAACACACCGGACTGGCACTACTTTGCTGTATTGAGAAACACCAGAAGAGATGACGAAAGATCACCATTCCTGGATGAGACCCACCACTTACACTAATTAATTTTTATTTTTTTATTTTTATAAATTAGACATTCTCTACCTCTTCTTTTTTGCTGAGATTCATTTTTTTTTTTTTTTTTTTTTTTTTGCGTGCTGTTCAGTACTCGTGAGATGTTAAGATAGCACTTTGTTGGAGTTAGCTGTCTTTGCTATTTTTTCAACGCTTACTTTGAGATGAAATAATCATTTTTACCCGAACTATGATAGAATTATGAGAATGGTTAATGTCAGATGTATCTGGCGGGAAAGTTTCACTTAAAACTGAATTCAATGCAAGTATAACAGGATTATCATGTAAAATAACTGCAGAACTATTCCTCACTTTTAACCCCTTCTATGATAGATTTATTTACGATAAATCAACGTTTCTGAATCATGAACAACGTTTATGATTTGCATAAAGGTTGTTCATGCAAATCATAACAAACAAAAATACATCAGTGGAGTACATAATTTAATAAATCACAATAGTATGCTGTCTTCGTGATAGGAATTGAATTATTCATCCCTGCCTAGATTAAATCAAATTACGCAAGAACCCCTTCTTCGTTATATGTACTTATTAGTCCGCTTGAAATGAAGGGTGTCTTAGAAATCCAGAACTGTGTGAAAAATATATTACAACTTAAATTATTAAATTTTTATTTTATAAAATTAATTATAAATTAATGATAAATTTACAATTTAAAAATAAAAATTCAAAGAACCATTCACACGTATGGCTGTTAATAGGAGCAATATATAAAAACTTTAAACTGTCATTTTTATGTACATTTGTGTATGAAATGTTTATTTAATTTTAAGAATATAATGTAGTTTATAAAATCGACACTGAATGTTGTTTGGACACTTAAGATTATGATATATTTTTTCCTCTGGTTATAGAGTTCGCGAACCCCCTTTTAGATTATTGTATAGATGGAATATTCCAGCTTCTGCAAGTTGTGTGCTACTTTTCTCTCTATATATTAACATATCAACCCAAATAGCCACGTGCATCCTATTTTTAACTTTTATGAAAATCTGTCCTCCACCCGTGGGCGTTAATACACTGTAATTATCCCACACCATAGCTGCGTCTATCCTCTTCTTTCTCCCTCCTCCCAGGCTTTCACAAGTGTCTGCACTTAGATTAACCTAAGTCCTTTTTTTTTTCTCTTCTTTCACTTACACCTACTCGTGACATCAATTCTCCTTCCTCCCCACCCCTTTACATCTCATTCCCCGACTGTCTCTCTGTTGCTTTCTCCAAATAAGCGCATTAAGTGGAGAGTCGAAACCTTTTATTTCTAAACTGCAATAAATCTTTAGCCCGTTTCTTCCGCTGCCGGTCTTGACGACAGATGTATTGACCGATTCCGTAGTAATGAGTGTCGTACGTGGTTGCCGACAATGTAGTAGACGTCAGTTTGGGACGGCGAAATGTGTAGCGCGGTGGTTTTAAAATTAGCAAAACAAAGGCAAGCTACGAATGAACTGTGTTTTACCCATGCTGACGCCTCTGGCAGTACAGATAATTGAAGGAAGAATAATGACACCGTCGAATTGATTTGTCCATCATGGTCCATTATTCACCACTATCGAGACATACGAAAGATGGTTTCTTGAAAGCTATTGAAATCTTTTAGCCTCGCTAAGAGACATTTAGGAGGTGTTGGTTAAGGCACACAAAATCAGAGTGATAAAAGAAAGAACTTCACGATTGAATACTATTTAATTGATCACGATTAAATCAGATTGATTCTCTTCGACTTCTCTTTCTTTCCCCTTCTTTTCTTAGCGTTGAGAAGTAGATGTAATAAATTTATAAGTTACGCCTGCAATTTTATGGTGTGTATACTAATAGACGACTTGGTACTACCACAATTGTTGAACCAACAGAAAGGAAGCTTGTTCTGTTTTAAATATTCATTATTCTAAGAAGTTGATCATTCAATAAGGCTATTGGTGTGTTTAATAGTTAATTGATTTATTAATATATATTTATTTTTTTATATATTTAATACATTATTAATTTTTTTAATAATTAATGTTTTAGATGTATATGCTTTGTGATCAGCCAAATAAATAAACAAATAGAAAGGCCTCCTTTCGCTCACATCCCTTTCTTTCTCATTGAAGTCTTCCGATTTATAACGGGACTCGAACCCAAATCTCATCAAACCGGACAAGCGACGAAACCACTAATATGTCTTTGACCGAATTCATCTTGATTTTTCGTAGCTCCAGGACTCTGTAGTGGTATCCAGGGATTGGTTTTGGGAGTCTCCCATTGTTTTTTTATAGATATGTTATACAATTTAAGAAATTTTTGGGGATCTCGCTTTTGGGTGCGTCAAATCCAGTGTACCACCATTTTGCGCTGTTCTGTTGTAACCCCAGGTGTTAATTAATTATATTTATATTGCTTGAAGAATTATAGTCTTTTTGTTATTGGATGATATGTGCTATTTCGGAAAGGATATGTTGGGCATTGGAAGAAGTTTGAGGATAATTTAAAGACTGTTTAGAGAATAATGATTTTATGAATATTCTAAATTTTCAGGCGGATATTGTCGGGGAATGGAATAAGGTGAGTTTAATTACCGATAGAAGAAATAATAATAGAAATAAAAGAAAAGGAAAACAGAAAAAAATTAAAAAATAAACCACAAAGGTTAAAAGAGAACTAATCACTTTGCAGTCCAAGAGAGCCGTACTTGTGGACGCAGTTCATCAGAGATTGAGAATTGCCAGTGAGAGAGCCATTGGTGATTCTGTTCAGTGGACTTCATGAAGTCCGAGTTGGTAGAGTCAAGGCGAAATAGCATGAGATTCCTGAGCATGGAAGTTGATATTAAATTTAATTCAGATTTTCTGTTTATATTTCGGGAAGACCACACGTTTAGAGGAGTTCATAAGATAAAGAGAATACAAGAAACAGCGGCTTATTTAGCAGTCACGGGCTTGAACTCCGATCACTCAAGGCACTTGCTTAGGATATCAGTTTCTTCTTAGGTTCCACCGATTATTTTGGCAAGAAGGTTGATGTCAGCAGTAATTCGTCTAGTGTTTAGTGGTGTCACATTACATTAACGATCAAAGCGATCATTTCAAAGTCTTGGAACGAGGACTCCAGATGGATGAGCTGAATTGAAGGATTGGCAGCACTATAGTTTTATATAAGACTATAAACCAATCCAAATATGCATCCAAACAAGTCCAAATATAAAAGCGAAATAAGCCCGTGTATAAAACTAGCGTAAATATACTTCCAGAAAAGCCCAAAGTATAAACTAAAAAAATTAAAATGTTATAACCCAGAAAAGTTTAAATATAACATCCAGATATAATGATGAGACCCCAAATCAGTGCAGTTATGAAACTAAAAACATTTAAAACTCTAAATGAAGCCTTCCTTTACAACAACATTTCGTTTAGTTTGCTTGGAATCCATCGCCTTCTAATTGAAAGACATTTCTTCCTTTTACAATTCTCCAGATTATCTCCTGCTCTGATAAGGAGATAAATCATAGACTTCTTTTGAAGACAAGTGACCGACAGTTAAATTAACAAGGCCACATATTCACAGACGACCGGTATTAATTGTGAATGATATCGCTCCACCGTTCACTCTGCACGTGCTATTGGTTCGTACTTTGATTTACGACGTAACTGACACAATGGAGTAAATATGGAGGTAATCTAACTGGCATGGAAGAGTATTGGAAAAGGATTTCGCTTAACATATACTTATCAGCAGCTCGCTCAATCGCTTATGTCTGCTCTTCTGTGACAAATTTTTCGCCAATGGAATGCACGCGCTAACGGTGTTATCTTACGTAAAGGTAATGGAGTTTGCCACCGAAATTAAGGCATGTGGCGTCTTGTGATGTTCCTGTTGCTATCTCGGCGTTGAAGTTGCAATGAACAATGAATTTAAATCGCACTGTCCATAGAGAACTCGTTTCTTAAACTTCATAATATTGTCATTAAGCGAAATGTGGAATATTTATCAAAGAACCCATGAGGTGTCTTCTGGATCTTCTATTCTTAGATCATGAAGGAGCTTTTAAAGAAAAAAAGATCCATCACGTTATTGGATATTTTAAGGAAACCAGAAGAATCCGACGAGATGACTGGGATAAATTTGTTAAATCTTTAGAACGCGATATCACGGGCCCACAGAGAAGAGGTTTTAAATTTTTTAAGAAATTACAATTAGACACAAATGATCAAATAAAAACCAACTCCATCTCCCAAGCAGAATGGAAGCAACACTATTCCAAACTATGGTATAACCCAGGCACTAGAGAATTGGAAGATGAATCTGTGGTAACCACAGATGAAGAAAATATAACAATGGAAGAACTAGAGTTAATATTACAAAAATCAAAAAACCGAAAAAGCCCAGGCGTAGACCATTTGAATGTAGAACTATTTAAATATGGGGGCACCTTACTAAAAAACTCACTACTAAAATTATTTAACATCATATGGCATAAGCAACAGATACCCAAAGGTTGGGAAACAGGAATAGTAATCAATTTACACAAAAAAGGCTCCAGAAATAACCCTAACAACTACAGAGGATAATATACTAAAGAATAAACTTAATAAATACAGTGAACAATTCTTAGAAGAAGAACAATGTGGGTTCAGGAAAGGGAGAAGCACAATAGATGCCATTTTCTCACTACAACAAATTTTGGAGAAAAGAAGAGAATTCAATCTACCGACATTTCTGCTCTTTATTGATTATGAAAAAAGCATATGCAATGTAAACCGGGAAAAACTTTGACAGATTCTACGTGAAGAAAATATTCCAACCCAACTCCGGAAAGCGATCCAAAGCCTATATAAAAACTCAAAAGTCTGTATAAAATATTCTAATGGCCAACTATCAGACCCAATTAACACGAATAAAGGAGTGAAACAAGGATGTGGACTATCGCCAAATTTATTTAACATCAATAAAATTCTTAAAGAATGGAAACAAACAATTAACAACGGAATAAAATAGGTAAAAGTACGAGATGAAAATCTCCACCTCAAAATCAATTGAATTATGTGAAAAAAAACATACAAAAAGTCGATTGTTATTGATGACAAAATAATAGAACAAATATCTGACTTCACCTATTTGGGAAATTTAATATCAGGAAAAATGGATCGACCACATAGAAAGAACAAACCCAGACCGGATCCCAAAATTAGCTTTTAACTATAAACCTACAGGCAAGAGAGATGTTGGTCGACCAAGACAACGATGGCGAGATCAAGACCACCTTCAAGAGCTACAACGGAACAGGTCTTAAAAGACCTAAGCCGGACCAAGTTCATGATGATGATGAAGGGTTTTCTAACTTCAAATATGGAACAGCTTACAGATGGTCGCAAACACCTCGAGGTCCAGCAGTTGTCAACACGGATGATAGTATTCAACTCGTCAATAATTTAGCTAGAAGGAACTAACGCGTGCTTTGAGAAAAATGTTTGAACATCTGCAGGTGCTTTGAAGCAGCTGTAAAGCAGTTAACCTATTAGGCAACGCTTCAATGTTCGAAGCGTCTCCGTTGAGCTGGCGCTGAGACCACTAACGCGTGATCAGAAAAAGAACCGTATTTGTGTCTGTCAGAATCTTCGAGGCACTTTGTAGTGGGCCTGAGTTGTTTAAATGCATCGCAACAGATGAAACTTGAGAATGAGTTTGCACCTGGAAACTAAATGTTAAAGTTCGCGATGGGAAGGAACCGGTTTCGCTGCGTCCAAAGAGATCAGGGGTGAGATCGAATGTGAAGGATGAAGGATTTATAGTTTTATTCATTCCTACGCTGGAATAAAGTTATATAAAATTACTGATTTTTACCATTTGAAATACTAGACCAGGGGTATGTTGCCATGTCTGTCTCTCGCAAGTCTTTGTTAGACAGTTATGTACCAGATAATGTCACTCAGCTAATCCATAGTTAATTATATCCTAATTCCGCTGTTGCGAGCTTTATAGCTGTTTCACTGTTAATGGATTCACTGGTTGGTTACTGTATATCCTTCAACGAATAAATTACCGCCATAACTTTTTATGCTGCATGTTTGGGACTTCGTTATAGTGTGCATAATTCACCTCCATCCACCCTCTACAGTCCTTCCTGCAAAGATTCCCTTTGATTCCCTTTGCAGGAGGGATTGTAGCACTTTATGGTCTGTGGCCTATGGAATATATACATTGTCACGACCCTGCTCTGGAACTAGCAGAAAATTGTGCATTCGTGTGGCACTATGGGCAACAGCGAGTTGAACAAAAGCTGTCTCAATTGGATAGCTTTTCCTGGTTGGTTGCTGTAGAGTTTTAGGCGCATCAGCAACTTAGGCCATATTGCACCGTATATATTTCTACAAATTGCATGTGTTTTGTGGTCGATTTGCTGTTTGCTGAACGAAAGAAAGTTTCCGGGATCAAAAACCACGCTGTTCTCGCTGAGGAATAGCGTGGAGACCGTGGTTGAGTGTCGGTCTTAAGCGACTAACTCAGCCGCGTTCCTGAAAGTCCAGTAAAAATTCCTGGCCTCATTGATGGAATTTCGAACTCAGGTATTTTCCATCTTATGTAGGAGGACAATGATTATACCAACTGTGCTACCACCAGGACCATAGCTTCCACTCTACAAGAAGATAACAGTTGTTTAAGCGATTGTAATCCCAAATGGTAGCCAAGGCGTTACTGTTGTTTTCATAAAATGTGTTTACCAACAAAGCACGAGCTTTCATCTGCTATACCAGCTTAACTTTCTTTTCTACTGTGGTTGCGTCTGTTTTTATCGTATCTAAACGAACTAAGGGCAGGCATCAAAATCTTTAGTTTGGTGGTCTACAGCGTGCAAGGACCTGATTTTTGCATCAGTGAGTGACCTTAAAATCTCGGTCATGAATGGGGTTAAATCTATACTCCGCGAATGGGATCTCAAGTCGCTCTTCTGTTTCTTATTTTGTTTATTTTCTGAATGACTCCATCTTAGAATCATTAAGCAGCTTAAGGACTTATGCATTTTTCCTCTGATGTTCTATTTTTTGCTCTTCAAACGTGGCTTAATTGAAAGACTCGCGAACACATTATTTTAACGCCGATGCTTCGATCCTTCGCTACAAGCAACTTGTCATCCCAATCATTGACTACCCTGCCACAGACCTCTGGATTTCGTTGAGAAACGCCTTGTCCGATTTTTATGTTCTAATCAGAGATATTGTTGAAGGCTGAGCGCTGTGTGAGTGAATATTCTATAAATAAACAATTTAGTTATTTTTTAATGTATTTTTTGTTCTTTAAAATTCATTACGTCACAATTTCCCCTTCCCATCATAACGCAATTTTGTTTGTCGGATGAAACCTTTTAAGCGGTTGTATTCAATCCCTTTCGTGGTTGACTGTGGCCACTCCCTCCTGTTGGAAATCCGAACCTTCGGCAACGGCCTAACCCTGGTCATCTGTTATCCGACCCAATGAACGCTTATTCCGCGTTCATGGACGATTTCCGTCGCCTACATGACGTGACCCTTAACGAGCGCCCGGAGTACTGACGAGAAATCATCTCACTCCCTGAGGAGACACGAACGACCGAACACGGCCGCACGTTACGGGGAGGGCCAACCGGCAACAGACACGTGACTGAAGCGTTCCAATCCATGAGTCAGTTAATTTTGCTGTCACCGATCGCTGTCAGAGACCGCAAGGCCAAATGTTGATAGGAAATAATTAAAAGAAAATTAAAAACGAAGGGGGAGTGGGGGATAGCCTATAATAGAATAATGAACGTCCCCAAACGGCGTACCGGAATCGAATTAATTAGGTGCAGACGAAAAGGAATTCGGAGATCGTTTGAGCCAATGAGAAATGCCGAAGCAGACGAACGCGAAACCTACAAATAGGCTTCACCGACTATAAGAGAGAAAGAAGAAAGAACCTATAAAAGGTGTACAAAAACGAAATCAAAATTCCTGCCTTTCAGCGAGAAGTGTAGATGCGACTTTAAATAAAAGAGGAGCTAATTTTTTGGGCGAATTAATTTTTCTGGTTATTTTCGTATTTATCGTTTGTGGGGTGCAAAGGAATCTTTTTCTCAAGGAGTGTGCGTTCGAATGGAGAATATTGGACGGAAATGTGGATGATGCATAAAAGCGGGGATCGACGATCCCGACAACGAGTTATTGATCGGGTGAGTGCTTGGAGAAACAGAGGGTGGAGAGTTACAAGTAGCCAGTATCGTCAACATCCTCGCAGAGATGGTGGGTGTTAACATCCCCCGACTATCGGGAAATCACATCGATGCTCAGAACAGATTTTAAGTTTATTCAGATCACATTATACATAACAGAGTTAATATTGATTATCACGAGCACTTTCTACGTGACATAATGAACTAGTTAAATTTTTATTTATTTACAAAACATACTCTCAATATTTGAAAACCAGAAAGGTGTCATCTCTACTTTTAGCATTTATACCACACTACTTGATCCCAAAGAAATGCAATTTATAGTGATATGCCTTTCGAGAATAAAATAATCAGACTTCTTAAAGAGATGCCTTAAATGCACTAGCAAAAATTTTGCTGTATATATTTTTAAAAAGCTGTCTTAACTGCGCAGGTGTGAAGTATAAAGAATCAGATGATATTTTTTATCTCTTTGAAAACTGATTTCTTATGTTGCACAGCATCTCGCATCAGACAACTTCTTTATAGCAGTTTTGTGTGTGTGCATTGTCAGTAGAGACCCCACACGCTGTTTAATGAGGGTCCAGTTAGTCCCAAAACATGCTGACATGGAAGTCTGGGCTTTTAAACAATGGCCAATTACAGAATTTTTACAGAGTTTACTGTAGTATAAATAGGATAAGTTTAGTAGATTACGCTACCAGTGTGATACATACATACACTTGCCAAAAAAATACGAATCTTTGTATTAAGGCAGTCACGTATAGAAGAAATGCAAATAGATTCAAAGAAAACTGTAATGGGGTAATGACGTGTTGTCTCGCTGAGTTTAAAGACTGCAGTAATGTGACGTCAGAATGAGGAAAACACGTGATCTATCGGACTTTGAAAAAGGTCTTATTGTGGGTGCACTTTTAGCAGGAACCACGATTCTTATTGGCACTGACTAGGTGTTGATACCAGTGGAAGGTTGAGTGTCATCCAAGGAGTACCTCAATTTTGTATCAGATCTACTGCATCCTGCAATGTTACACTTTTAACCCTAAAGTGATTGCCAGTTTATGGATGGCAATGCAACAGCGCATCGTGCCAGAATCGTACAAGAATGGTTCAAGAATATGACACAGAATTCCACCATCTTCCCTGGCATCCCCATTGGAAGACGGCGTTCTTCCAATAACATTTCTGACTTAATATTTTCCTTTAATTTTTAAAATTTGGCAGTTTTTCCCTCCAAATATCTTACTAGTGGGGACGGACATTTGTGCATTTTATTTCTAGGTTGATATGTTTTAGAGAAAACAATTTTGTTGTAATATATCAAATATATCATTATACACTGCTCAAAAAAAAATTAACAGAACACGTAGAAAAAGTACAGCTTGCGATGAAGCGACATAAAATTTGGACAGATATTGAGGGACATTTATAGGGGTTTTATGAGAATTACCAAAAAAGGTCACATTACAAAATTCGATAGACAAGATGCCCGAAAATGTGGTCTCACGACATCAGTACGTCGTATGATCCCTTCCAACGGATAAACAGGCTTGATAGCGATGAACCACGCTCAATATAAGGGCGTCTATAAGATTCTGTGGCAACAAATCCCATTCTTTCACCAGCACAGACCTTAGCTCACCAAGTGACCGAGCATGAAAAGATTTTCTTTTCATGTCGTGGATGAAAAGAAAATCCGGGCTAACCGCACATGGGGTTCGAGGATCTGTTATCGTTACCTCTGCGCAGTTACGATATCCCTATCTAAAACATGAAGAGGGGTGCAACAGTTGATCATTATTCTGCCCAGGGCTGTAGTGGAGGGTATACGCGGGTATACGCCCTATACTCTCTGGAATTCTATAAGCCTGATATGCACAGTATATTCCCTGCTTTTCGTAACATTCATAGAGGACTCTTTCTGCTAATTTTAGACTACAGCACTGATTCCGCCCCACACGAGGACGCCGCCTTCACCCTGTGTCCCTTTCTCCGATGTTAGAGGGATGGTACCGCATTCCTCGTTGTCTCCAGATGAAATAACGTCTGGATTCTGTTTGTAGGCTAAAATGGGACTCGAGGACAGAACTGTAGCTCATTTGTCAGGACTCCAAGTCACAAGTTCATGGCACCAGTTTCGACGATCTCTGCGGTGTTCAAAACTCCATTTTGAAGTAAACTCCAAAATGGAGTTTACTTCACAAGGTCCTTGTGAAGGCAACTGCATATCTTGGATACTTGTGAAGTAAACTCCACAAATATCCAGGCAAACTGATATGTGCAATTTGCAGACACTTGCTGATGCCTAATGGTCTCTGCGTTAATTCTAAACTACTTAATCCAACCCAACTCAAACCCCTTCCAATTAGAAATCGATTTTGCAAATTCGTTGAAAGAAATTCATAAGTACACGGTAGGAATAAATAATGCCATAGTTGTGTGATATCTGTCCTTTAAGCAAATTTTTTCTTCTCAAACAGATTATTTTGGTGAAAGAAACAAATATAATTATGCTCACAACATTTAAAAGTAACTGATTTCGACTTAAAACTGCTGTTTTCGGAATAATTATTCAAACCATACATCCTACACCGATTTATTGGCATAATTATTCAACTCAAAAGTCTTACATCGATTGATTGCCACAACATATTAAAATGTATCACTGTATCATGTTCTTCATTCGTGTCATAAATCGGAGATTAGCAGTTGGGTTATTTTCAAGTGTCCTCCTCCTGTTTGAGTGGGTTTGGTGCGACTGGTGAAGGAATATGAAAGAAAATTAATCTTAATAAAATCTTCGGAAGACAGCAGAACATAAAACTTGTCATGTCGTGTTCATTATGATTATCTGGAAGCAGTGCAAGTTCTAACATGTTTGGAAGTTGATGGGTGGATGGTAGCGCAGTCCATGTAGTTCTTTGTTCCTTTGTGTTCTTTATTACTCTGTTGACTACCAATTCCAAGAGTTAGTTTATCTGAAATCTTACCCACGATTTCGATTTTGCGCTTTTAACTGAACGTGCTGTTCTTTAAAGACAGGAAAGCGCTTGGAAATGTGCCAAGGCTACTTAAAGAAGGAAAGTAATGTCTTGATATGGCTGGACTTAAAAAGTCGAGGAAACTCTCGGGTCTAATTTAGACTTCTCAAATTTCGCAATGTGTATCAGAGCAGGGTACCTGCTGTCTTCTTTCGCGGCACAAAGTAAGGCCAGGTGTCCTGGAAGAAATAGAACAGACATGTTTTTTTCTGGTCTGTAAAACTTGCGTATTGTGAAATACCTTGAATTTGGTTTTTCCCTAAACATCGGTATCTTTTTTATTTTTAATTACCTTTTATTAATCATCCATATTTTGAGGTCTTTTTCAAAGTAGTCTTTGAAAAGGTGACATGGTGGATGCCGTTTTTGATATGCGATTGACAATTGACTTTCGATAGATCGAAGAAAAAGGACAGGGACATACACCTCAAGGATGCGGCGTTTGTATTCCCTGTCTCAAGCAAACTTATTAAGGTCAGTATCTGATGACTGGACACAAGAGAGCAGCTAAAAAGCCAGAAATCTATCGAACGAGTGAAGGCGGCTCAGATGTGGGCATAGAGTTGGAATCACTCTGAGAGAAGGCTGAGAGACTCTCCAAGAGCACAAGTCCCAGAATGATGATGGTGTCGAAATCTGGCCAACGATCGTTTTAACGGTCGTGGTAAGACGTTTAATCATCTTTAGACTCGCCACAAATCAACCAGCATCTTGAACCCAAAATTGCTAAACAGGACCAATAAGAAACACGAATGGAGTCTTTTTCATTTGGTAAAAGAATGCCAATCTGTTTCATCGGATAGTTGATAAAATCGCTTGGTGATTGATAAAAAGTAACCCACTGTTTCCTCTATAAATACTTTAGTTGTGACCTTCGCTCTTTTATCACTAATTGCCAATACACTTTTCTTCCCAGAAAATCCACGCATTTAAGTCTAACCGTGTTTTATAATCCTTTACGGACAAAGAGAAGAAAATCAAACAGATTTCTTTGTCCTTGGCACTTTATACGTACAGTTACCTCGGCTTATATCAGTCTTGTTCTAGTTGAGCTTTCATCCTACGGTTTTTAAAGTAGCGTTTTTAAAGTAGCGTTTTTAAAGTAGCGTTTTTAAAGTTGCTGAACCCTCAAAGCTGCACATATTTTCGGTTATGTACTTGCGGAAACAACATGAAATTTCGTTGATGTGTCTTTCGTCTTAACTACGGTTAATTCACGCATTAACTGTAGAATGATATTTCGCTCTCAAGTTCCTTTGCAGAAGTTAGACAGTATTTCAAGATGTGGTTTTTTATTATTTTATTATTATTATCTTTATTTCTCCTAGGAGACATATTCTGTTATTCAACAGAGAATAATATTACAATTTTTCATTATATGTAACACTCGTTACTAAATTATACAATACATCTTGTACTTATTATCAGAATTATACGATACATTAATAACTTGTAATCTGCTTAAGACTTAATAAATAAACGAGAAAAATTGTATACTACTGCGTTTAAAGCATAACATCACCATATTTACATTAGCACGGATATTCGCAGCAGAACAGTATACAGAATACAATATAATAGAGAGTAAAATGTTCGTTTTTACTGTTTTCATCAGTCTCTTTCTTCTGTGGGAGTAGAATGGAGTAGGTGAGGCATGTCCAGGAGAGTGTTTCCAGATGAGGTCGGGATTCCTGTCAGCTACTGTATGAAGGTTCTTAGTACTGTTTATTTTTCTTACATCTTTATCTGCAGGTAGCAGTTTTCGAGAACTTCTTTTCTGTATGTTTTGCTTGTGCAGAGTTTTCAGGGTTGATTTTTAGGGTATTAAACAGCTTTAGAGTGTTTGCTGGAAAGAATCTTCCCAGATTATCCAACTGCGTAAATGCGGGCTTGAGTTGCTGTTCCTTACCTGCAACTCGTCTTTGTTTTTCTCCGGGTGTTACTATCCACTCAGGCTTTCGGTGAATCCAGCCGTCCCGTTAAGATTGATTGATTTGGTAGTTGTTGGCGCATCGGCTTCTGTGGCCATATTGCACCTCCCAAGGTTTTTGCAGTACTTTGATCCAAGCCCGAGGCGGGAATCGAACCCGCGACCTTTGGGTTGCCGGGCAGGTACTTTACCCACTCGGCTAGCCCGGTCGGCGTCCCGTTAAGATCTGAGCAAGTGTCATTATATTCTTTGTAGTGATCGTTTGTCTCCACCTCTAAATTGGAGTATAGTATACTTCTTGAGATGGTAAAAGGCTTAGCTGAAATCTGTTCAGCCATCTCGAGAGCCAGTATTCTATTCCTAGAAAAGCCTTGATAGTGCTTTCGGGAGCTGAAGACCAGATTTGTGACGCGTATAGAGGAATAGGGATAACACATCTATTAATATACTGAATCATTAAATTGGGGTTTCTAATACCCGTGAGCTCCTGCCTGGTTGTCCAGAGCGCTGCGTTTGTTTTCCTCCGGATGTAAGCAAAGAGCATCCTGTTTTGAGCTAAGAAGGGTTCGAGGGCTATGGCAAAGAGTGTGGCGGACAATACGCCGCCTTGTGGGACTCCTTTATCGACGTGGTACGTAGCGCACACATTCCCGTTTGTTATTGTGATTTGTCTGCGCAGAAGAGTGTTCGTTAAAAATTGGAGGACATTTCCCGTAATGAGGAAGTAGTCCCTCAGAATAACTATTAGAACTGGATATGTTGTCCAATGCGGCTGCCACATCTAGAAAAACAACATCCAGTTGCTGCTTGTTATTTAGCGCTTGTAGGATCCTTTGTAGTGTTCCCATGAGGTTGGTGATGGTCGATCTCTGTGGAAGTATTGAGTGCAGGTATTCAGGTCTGTGTTTGAAGCAATGTTGGATGATGTCCAGGATTGTTTTTTCGAATATTTTTTGCAAAGAGCATCCAACAGCGATTGGTCTGAAGTCTTTTACAGATTTAGGGTTTTTTATTTTGGGGATAGGTTTTACGTAATAGCTTTTCCACAGCTTCGGGGAATCCTCTTCCACCATTATTCTCTGAAATAGATGTAATAATATATCGATGATGAAACAGCTACAGATTTTAATCATAAAAAGTGGGAATTTGTGTGGCCCGATTGTAGCTTTATTTGGGAGACTGTTGATTGCTCTTTTTAAGTTGTCTCTGCTGATACTGATTTCTTTCAATTCTTCGTTGTTAGTCACAATTTGATTAGTGTTGATAATGTCTTTAATTTTCTTGATTACATCCTGCATTTTGTTAATATTATCTTCACCGTTAACTTGATTTTCCTCGAGGGGTGTTCCGAACTTAGCTTCAGCTCAATCCTTAAAGGTTTTCTCAGTCATTTTATGCATGTAGCTTTTTCTTTTTGGCAATTCTTTTGCCCTTTTTTAATTTTGTTATAATCATTTCAAGGTGTGCCTGTTTCTTAGCCTTCGTGAAACGTGCTCTTTCGTGCTTGCACCGGATGTGATCCTCTGGATGCCCTGTTCTTTTCCATTTCCTGTACAGTTTTTGTTTATTTTGAAAATTATTTTTAATTGTGGGCTGAACCAAGGGTTTGCCCTCTCTGATACTTTTAATTCCTTAGAAGTTCCTTCTTGCGCTATATGTAAAAGTGATTGCGAGAGTGTTGTTAAGGCAGCATCGGTGCTCCAGTGAATGTCCACCAATATGTTGTTGCAAACGGTTTATGAGACTGGCTATGTAACCGATAAAGAGCAAGGCAATAGGCCTAAAATGTTGGATGCTGCGTTGGAGATGTCTGAGAACGATTATGGCGAAATCCCAAGGTATCACTTAGAAGATTATTAGGTGAGATGGACATTTCGTACGATTCCTACCGAAATATAGATAGATATATGTTCTTGTTTATATTCTGGCAATAAATCAGTCAATACAAATGTTAATCGTATTTAGCACTCACGGGGTTGAACCCCGGTACCTTCAAAGAGGGTGTGCTACTGCACTCGCGGCGCTCTGACCACTCGGCTACGTCAAGCCACGCAGATTTGAGCCGGCACTACAGGACAGTGGAAATTTATATTTTAAGATCATGTGATTTCTAAGGGACTCTGGCTGTAAAGATCACCCATCCAGAAGTTATCTGTGGGGATATCGTTAAAGAGCCGCCATTTGTGAACAATATACACTCAGTTAAAGATCTAAAAGATACCATCACTGAGTTAACTGCTGGCAATTCCCAAAAACATGCTTCTCTGTGTCGTCGGGTCCAAGAATTTATAACGCTTGGTGACTTTAGATGACAGGTCTAAACAATCAAATTATATGTTATTCCCGTAGAGGTTTGGCAATTTTAAAAACACTGTAGAAGGTACAACGTCAACTTTGTTTACTGTTTCACAAGATGGCCCTTGAGGCTCACCCTTAGGTCTTCTTCTATTTATTGTTTACCTTAGCGATTTGTCAATTGTATACCCGATCCATCAATGCTGGTGTGCCGCAAGGTGGCGTTTTATCGGGGTTACTTTTTACCGCCCTCCTTATTCCGTTTGTGTGTAACAGAGATGATGTCATTACCTACGCCGACGATATAAAGTTCCTAACGGAAATACCACCATCTGCCGACAGGGGAGTGATCACATCGGAAATCTGTAATAAGATCACAGCTTTCTCTAACCACCTCAACCATTTCGGTCTCAAACTGAACCCCCAAAAATCCGTTATTATGGTTTTTTCTCTGAAGAAGTGTCCCACATCCATACAACCCTCACTGCAGGGTGCAGTTATTCCAAGTGTTACTAAACACAAAGATCTCGGTGTAACCTTCGACCCAAACCTTAGGTTCAACTGTCACATCGAATGTGTTCTACGCAAGATCAGCCGAATGCGCTGGATTGCCCGTCAACATCTTCTTCATAACACAGACGCAAGAACCACAATCAGATATCTGGAAACCATTGTGTATCCTACCTTTCTATATGCCTCTGAAATATGGGCATCCGCAGTACCTTCTCTCATGAAGCCCATCTTCGCCAGTGAATACTGGATGTTGAAGTGGGCAACCCACAAACATCGACTCCCCCCTCAGCAGAGGACCACCAGCATGGCCGACCAACTCCAAATCCCGCGGCTGCCTCAAATAATCAGCATGAGGAGAACTGCGACCACAGTCAAAATGCTGGTTGGAAAAATCAACTCCCCTGACTTCTGGGATATATGCCAGTGGCATGTTCCACTTCCTTCCTTACGAGCCACCCCTCTTCTTCAGCTACAACGGAACAGGCTGAAGATCAGTGACAGATTCCTACCTGGACAAGTACTTCCTACAGTACAAGCCCTGCTAATGATCGGAGTTGACCTCCAGAAATTCGCTTCTGATCGCAATTACAGGCGCTCGTTGGCCGAACTTGTTCCCCTTTTGTTTGGCCCCTGATGTCGACTCATACTGAAAACTCCATCTACTATCTCCTATGAGGCGCATAACGGCACGTCGCAGGCAAATCGACGAACTGTCTCACAAGAAAAGACGATACCGAACATCAATTTGGCACTGAAAAATTCTGACTCGTGTGAATATGCTTAAATATGTGCTTAAATATTATGCACATACCTTGGTGTACTGTCTGCCTCACAACTATACATACTCGTATCTATTGAATGGCTAATGCTACGTTTTTAATTGTTATGTAATCTTTTATACTGCAAATTTTTATACTGTACATATTTTTATATTACCCTATATCATTGTCAAGCCCCTGGCCTCCTGGCTGTGGCGGGCACATTATTGTATCTGTATCTTTACTGTACAATAAAGATTTTCTTCTTCTTCTTCAGTCTTCTAATGCTGAATGGAAACTCTGCACGCGATCTTAATCTCTACAAAGTCATCTGTCCTCGGACTAAGTGACAATCTCCAGATCTGTCTCCATTCTCTTTCACTTTGGTTCAATTAAAATAACATATTTGAAAAATAAATTCTCTTTTCAATTCCACTTGTACAGTTTGAACCTTACTCTCTGATTATTTTATTCGAAATTCTCTCATTTAGTTTACCAATACATTCAAGAACTTAGGTATTCTATTTCGATTTGACCGCCCTCGGCTTTCGTGGGTGACAAAATTATAATCCTTCTCTACAAGCAATTTATATTTCCGGTTTTTAGCTATTGTAAAATTGTCTGGATAACGGATGCCAATATCAGTACTCTTCTTTGATCCCAGAATTTAAAAATCATTTGGTCTTTTAACTGGCGAAACAGTAAAATATGAAGTGGCATATTTTTTAAGAAAACAAATACTCTTAACATTTACAGAGGTTTCTCTAAATAGTTTTCAAAATAACAGTTTAGCCTAAATATTTTGAGCTTTACAGTTCTGCATATTGATAGTTCTGCATTTTACGGTTCTATTTAAGAAGCTCTTCGAGTTTTTAGTAGGTGATGCAAAGTGACGTACTCTGAAGCTAACTAAGCTGCAGACTGACAGTTATTGGCACAGTTGCTTCAAATACTTGTATGTTTTTAACGAAAGTAATCTTTTAATTACATTCATTAATTATGCAAATTAAGTTTCGAGATATTTATCCTCATTCACCTGTCTTCCAGTTAGTGTGATGCTTTCCAATTATAAACAGTTATAACTGTACACCTTTTAGAGAAAGAAATGCATACTCAAAGGCGCATGCGCGTTATCCTCAAGTTATTTTACGTTATCCACAAGTTCAAGGGCGCATGCGCGTTATTCTAAGTTCACATAAATGAAAACTTAATTCGATGATGTGTGATTTGAAGCGTTTGGATAAAATTCAAATAACTTTTTTTTATTGTATGCTTTTTAGCAATTAAAAATAATATATGCAAACATAAAGATAATGAGGTTTACGCTGTCGGTAAAGTAATTCTAAAGGAAACCCAATAGTTTTTCGGTATTGATTTCTCTTATGTAGATTTATCACCACAAGCTGCCTTGGTATTGCAGTACAAAAAATTGTTCACCTTTCAAGAACTCTTATGTTTTAGTTTTCTCTGAATATGCGCGGGAATAGACGAACTCCAGTTGAATCCACTGATTATAATATACACATAAGGTGTTTCAGAAGTGTGAAGAGAAGTTACTTCTTTGAAGTTTCTTACAAATTGTAGAACAAATAATGCAGGTGTCCTTCTAAAGACGATACTAGTTTAAGCTTTTCGCCTTGGGTTGCAGCGTGATGCGTAGAGTACTCAAGAAACAAATTAGTTATGAACTACATAGTAACGACATCTCAATCGCTACTTTATGAGACCTTGGCCACTGACAGTCACATGAAAGAGTATATAGCTGAAAAGATACGCGAAGTCATGATTGAAATAGGTCTTTCAAAATTTTTGGCTGTTGTGACAGATAATACTGCAGCAGTAGTAAGAGTTACATCAGTTACTTTTATAAATAACATCTGTACTTGTGACCCACATACTCTGAATTTAACTGGTGATATAACGAACCTGAAAACTGCAGAATACTTAATTTACATCCAGACGAAAAAGAAATAAAATGCGCACTTCAATTACCAGTAAATACCACTTTGAATTCAGTTTTACTTTGTTTAAAGAGTTCATTTGATTCGAAATAAGCGCTAACTTCTTGTTGTGAAAGAATATTTTACAGTTTCCTTAAGGTTGTTTGGTTGTTATAGGGTTTTATGCGCGCTGTCTGTAAATTGCGTTTGTTCTGTGTCGGTTTTCTATTTGCTGGACGAAAAACTTGAGTTTCCGGGAGAAAAAACCATGCTACCCTCACCAAAGACCGACTAACTCAGCCACGTTGCGAACAAGGCCCATGAAAATTCCTCGCGTGATTCACGGGATTCACGGGATTCAAACTCAGGTCTTTTCCACCGGGTGTGGGGAGGACGGTGGTTATACCAACCATGATGTGATTATGCCAACCATGAGTATCCATGAGGGCGGTTCCTTAAGGAAGAACAGTATTACGTTGTTTCTGGATAAAGGCACATTTTGGATGCGTGTACAGAAACTATCTGATCTAGTTACTCCCATTGTGAAGTGGATTACAAGATTGCAATCCGATCAGTTAAGAAAAATCGTAGCTGCCCAATGTTTCACAAAATATGCATATACTTTGAACAGGTACTTCTTAAAAGCCACTTTCTGAAGCAAGAATTATAATTATCAATCACACTTCAAGAAAGGAGAAATAAAGAGAAAGGATTTCTTTTTTTTGAGAGGATCACGTGGAAGTAAGTTCATATACAGTTTAGTAACACAGGTTTACGGTTAATAATCTGTAGAAGTAATGGTAGAGTTGGTTGAACGCAGATCGAAGGAAGAATTATTTGAAAGCCTTTTGTTATAAAGTCTGCTTTGCATGTGGATCCTGCAGTTTGGCGAAGAGGTATTTGCTTTGGATTGAAACTGAATGTAGTTGTTGTCAATATTCTGCATATCCCAGCTACTACAACAGAAAGACACGATGGTTACAATCACTGTCCTCCTCACACCGGATGAAAAAAGCCCGAGTTCGAATCCCGTCAGTGGGGCCAGGAACTTATGGGCCTTTTTTTTTTTTGCTCTTTGCTAAGTTAGTCGGTCTCAGCGTGGATAGTAAGGTTTCCCACGGAAATTAGGGTTTTTTAATCCAGCAATACAGGCAAATCAATCAGAGAACAAACGCAGTTTATGAGCAGATGAGTTGGTCTCGGTGGCCCTAATATGACAGACAGCACAGTAGTAGAGAAGTTTCAGTATTTGTTACGTTTTGTAGAATGAATGATACGAAACATTACAAATTTACTATTACAAACGCTTGCTAACTACAGGGTGATTCACTACCAGTGCGACAAACTTGCAGGAGGTGTAGGGGGCACAAAGACGAATCGGAATCACATAGCATTGCAGGGTCCTAAATGCTTGCGTCATGCGGGAGGTCGCGTAAGCAAAGAAAAAGAACAGAAACAGCAACTCGTTAGTGTAACAGAAATCATTTTAATGACAAGTTTTACATTGGCAAAAGGCCATGCTACAGAAGTTGTTCGAAAGTGCGACCAGAAGCAGTCACACAGGCTTCACAGCGCCGCCGCATGGAATCCCTAACGTTCTGGAAGATTCCTGGCGTGTCCCGAATCTCCCCGGCAGCTACAGAGATGCGAGCGACGAGGTCTTCAACTGAATCAACGGGGGTCTCGTACACCAATGTCTTCATTTGACCCCAGCAGAAGAAGTCCAGGCATGATAGGTCCGGCGATCTAGCAGGCCCTTTGAACCGGACCACCACGACCTATCCAATGCTGTCCAAATGTAACGTTTAGGTGTTGGCGGACGTCATTGGTTAATGTGGGGGAGCCCCATCATGCTGGAACCACATTGAGCGGCGCAACGACCAAGGAACATGTGCTTCTTCAATAAGTTCGGGCAGGACTTGCTGTAGAAAGATCAAGTATGCCCTACCGTCCAGACGAGGGGGCAGAAGGTACGGTCCAATGAGATGGTCTCCAACAATGCCGGCCCAAACATTGACAGAGAAACGGCGTTGAGTTGCACGTGTTCGCGCACCATGGGGGTTCTCCAAAGCCCACAAATGGGTGTTATGTTGATCGAAGGTTCCCTCTCTTGTGAAACTTGCCTCATCCGTGAACAATACGGAAGCAGCAAATGCGCTGTCTGCCGCACTCTGTTGAAGAAACCAAGTAGCAAAAGTCCTCCGGAGTGGATAATCCGCAGGCTCCAATGATTGGACGCGTTGCAGATGGTATGAACTCATTTGGTTTGTTGACAGTATCCTCCATACAGTGGATTGGGAAATACCCAATCGTTGGCCTATCGCTCGAGTACTCGTACTCGGATTGCCTTCTGCAAGACATGGGACATTCTCCTCATTGTTTGGCGTCCTCGTCGTTCGCTCTCGATTCATGGTACCTCTCGTGAAACAACCAGTCTCACGTAATCTTCTGTGCACACGTGCGAAAATCGTATGATGAGGAGCACGCCTGTGAGGGAAACGTTCCTGGTACAAGCGCAGAGCGGCGCGCCCGTTACAGTCCGCAGCTCCATACGCGAGGTGCATGTCGGCCAGTTCAACGTTTGAATACTCGTCCATCCTACTGCCTCGGGAACCGATTCGCAAATGCTGACTTCCAGCGGAATCGCTGTTCACGCGACCTCCCGTTCAACGTCCTCTACCGAATGACGAAGGCATTTCGGACCCTGCAATGCTATGTGATTCCGATTCGTCTTTGTGCCCCCTACACCTCCTGCATGTTTGTCGCACTGGTAGTGAATCACCCTGTATATAACAACATGTATAACCGCAGTTCGGACAGCCATCCTGACTGTATCGTCTCCACAGTGAAATTTTCTGCATCCAAAATGATATGGGTTTATATTTCACATGGAGGAGTTGGTCGTTGAATTTGTGAAGGTTACAGTGAATGCTGAGGTATACCAGAACATTCTTGAGACAAAATTACTTGTCAAAGTTAGAGATCACTATGAGGATGTTCCCAATTGTAATTTTCAGGACGATTCTGTTCCATGTCATAGAGCCAAAACCAAAAATTAGCAAAGGTTTTAAATTTATGAAACGTCGCAATCTTACTTAAATGAATATAATTTATTTCGCTCTCTTTACTGTCCACAGGTGCAAAGCGGTTGAAGGATAAATCAATTCGCACAATAAGATGGCCTGGGAACAGTCCGGACATCAATTCAATTGAAAATTGTTGAAACCAAATGCTTCAGTAATACAAAAGATATTTCGAAATTACTTTCAGAGCTTCAGGAGACATTAATCCGTGTTTGGTACCATGAGATTTCCTAGGAATACCTTCAGTACCTTATCTAATCGATGCCACGACGATGTGCAGCAGTCATGAAAGCAAGGAGTGGGCCTACGAAATATTAGTGTGCATTTTGTTGTGTGTTTGGTTATATAGCTGCCTGTCGTCCTAGTATGAGCAAAGTAATGAAAAAATTACTGCTTTCATAGAATTTTTGTTATTATATGAACCATAAGTAACATGCTGTTATTATGGAGAAAAGTACTTATTGTATATACACGAATAAGGCGTAAAAGTAAATTGTTCCGCAATTAATAGTTTCATACGTGTATCGGTAATATAAGTAATATTCTTATTACTTATTTATGTTCTTTCAGCTGTTTCTAAAAGATTAGCTGCCAATATAAGAACAAACAATCTAAAAAATGAGGTGATGCAATTTTTTGAGCACTACTGTATATATAGCACACAAGCGTAAGCTTACAGATCACATTTATCCACAATCCTACTCATTTTGATCCAAAGTTAGCTAAAGCATACTTTTTCTAGTGCATATCACCTTTTTATTTCTGTATTTATTTTATTAGTTTGTTGTAATCTATGCTAATAACGCTTTTTACTTTGCTTATATCTATAGAAAGATTCATATTATATTTTAATAAGTAAATGTTGCCAGTAGTAATCACGCAAATTAAAGAATTTACCTGACCTATATAACACTGTAATATATTCCCGTGTACATGCATTATTTCCTGTAATATCGTGGAGGACTCATTATGTTATGGGCCTGTTTCTCTTTATAATTATACAGGTGTACAGAAAGTAGCACTTGGTTTCCGAGTGAGTGGGTTTGGTACGAAAAAATATAAAACAAAACTGGACACTTTAAGGAAAAGCGAACAGAAATAAAAACAGAAGGCCAAAAAACCAGGAAAAACTAAATGATGATAAAAAACACCGAGTTATTAAATCACTTTTAATGGGTTATTAAGAACATAACCAGTTATAAACTTGGAATATAATCAGCCATAAAGTTTTTGTTAAGGGGGTCTGAACATTTTGTTTCATTTAAATTCAGCAGTTCGTTTAATTGGCCGAAAAGTTGAATAGGAGAGTCAGTAAAATGTACTCTTTTTAGTGCAAATCGTGTTTTTATTTCTGTATTTATTCATATTTTTTTTTATAAAAAAATGATTTGAATTCTTTGGTTAATTTTGAATAACGAAACATAATTTGTTTTTTTTAAATTTACTGATTACTAAACAAAAGATTTCTAAAATACCTTTTTTTGTTTTGTAAGCTATTTCTTTTAAAATAGCAAAAGAGTTTGCGTGTGCTTTTGTTCATAGTATTAAAACGATCCATTTAGTATTTTGTTTAGCTTATTTTAAGCAAATTGAGAATTTTAAAATTGGTCTTCTGAATCTAGCAATGTAGACTCACTTGCTTATGAATAAACAAAATAACATTTTATTTATATTCTATAAAGCAACATCAATGGTGGAGATTTAGACTTTTCCACTGATAAATAAACAATAACAGATAAATAATAATTCCACAAATAATACTATTAGAATAACGGTGATACAGAATGCCTATGAGTGAATTTTCAGTTGCATGTGTTGGAAGGGTGGCTAGTGGAGGAACTCATGTTGATTATTGTTGGTCACATTGGGCCACTGAGGTGGCAATCACAAAGACGTGAGCTTATTCTAAATTTCGTGAACGCATTCTAAAGAGGGATGGAGCCTAAAAAAAGTATAATGAAGGGGGTTATTTGATTTAGATACGCCTGACCTAAGTATTGAGATCTACTGGAATGCTACCCAGAGCACGATGGATCTTAAAATGGTTGTCTAGTTATCCAGACAAATGATGTATGAGAGGGCCTTTTCACCTTTATAATAGTAGGTTTGGTGGAGGGTGCTTGTATACTGTTTTGTTTGTGTTGTGAATTAGTTAGTTCCTGCAGTCCAGTTTAATTTGCATTCTCATTTTCGGATTCAAGCTGTGAGTGTTCTGCTCCTGAGACCATTGGCCTATATGAAGTTCATTTACATTTGTGATCACGTTCTAAAATATATTTTGGGCGGTCTCATGTTTCATTATGATGTAGCAAAGGTGATCACATCACTATTGTATAGTTTCTTTTATTATTTTTATTTATATATTTATGATTTATATTTATTTTTTCATTTGTTTTCTAATTCTGACAATTTGCTATTATAAATTTTTGAATATAACAGGCCTCGCTCGTATTTAAACTTTGTATCAGACCTATCGGCTTTCCAAGCTAATTGTGATGGATATTAAAACAAAACAAATTAATAAAATTAAACCACGTATTATAAATATATGTTATATATGATTTACATGTCGATACGCGAACGCAAAAACTCATGACTGACTGACATGTATGTTTAACTATAGGCATATTTGGCCATTAAGTAGCAATGCTTGGGGATTTTTTGACCTTTCAGCTGGCCATAGAATATTATTTTACGTATAAATTAATAAGTACGTTTATCATATATTATTATACATGCATCAAGTGTGTTTTATGGGACAATTTGGTTGCTGTGTGGGCCAAAAAACTTGGAATAACTGACAGGGTAAACCATCCTACTTTCTCCTCTTGAACTCGGCTAACTACAGTTCCTGAACTGCCAGTGAAGAACCGACTATATTGTCTCGGAGGGCTATATAGTGACCAAAAAAATTTAGAAATATTTATTTAATATCTAGTAAAGCCACCTTTTCACGAATTACAGCCTGTACACGTCACGGAGACTCGTAGATTCCACTATGAGTCGAGCTTTCGATCTGACCATTCTTCCGTCAGGATATTTCTCAGCTGCTGTATTATGGTCGGTAGAGAACTGCGAAGCCGAATTGTCCTTTCCAACGTAACCCAGACATTCTCAATTGGGTTCATCTCTGCAGAATTATGCGGCCAGGGTAAATGTTGGAAATCTTGGGAATGTTTCTGGGCCCATTGAGATACAATTTTTGCAACAGTGGATAGTTGCATTTTCGTTTTGATAGAATCCATCGCAGTCCGGGTTGAAATGAAGCATTGCAGAATAAAGTTTGTGTCAAAGACAGAAAGATATTCAGAGTAAATAACACGACTTTTTGATGGTATGAGCGGACTCAATCCATACCAACAGAACATACTCTATATAATGATACCACCTTCAATCGCTTCAGCCATGAGACAGTCTTGATGCATGGCTTCATGAGGTTCACGCTGCAATTTCACCCCACCATTTGTGCAAAAAAGTGTAAATTGAGACTCGCCAGATCACACGATCTTTTTCCTCTTTCCACGGTCCAATCTTGGCATTGTCAGCACTATTCTAGTCGAATCTTTCGATTTTTACAGAAAGAAATGGTTTTCGTATAGTTTCACAACTACAAAATCGCATATTCTTCAACTCTTGCGGTGTAGTTCGGGTGGAAATCGGATTTTCTTTGCCTCAATTGAATTTTTCAACTGGTCCTTCTGTTCTGGCGCACAATTCGCTTTAAATTCTTGGGGTATCGTTCTTGGACTGCCGACTTTCCGCTGCATCCATCCTTCCTTTCCTCAGGTGTGGCTCCTGCTAAACTTGCTCCAACAACAACAACAACAACACTTTCTGAAAATCGGAAAGATCATTCGTCTTTCCTACGTATTTATCTGACTCTAAGGAACTTGTGATCTTACCATGTGCCAACACTCGCATCTGTACGTTTAATTATCTGTTGTCTTACATTTTGTTTAGTTATCTTACTGTAAGATAACTAAACTAATGTAAGATAGCTAAACATATCTGTTTAGTTATCTTACATTCGCATCTGTACGTTTAATTATCTGTTGACCACAATTGCAAAAGTTTCTAATTTTTTGGTTAGTGAGTGTATTTATATTAAGATTTTTAAATTACCCATAAATTTGGCTACTACACTTTTAAATAATATAAATATAATGGTCAAAGTTTCGTATCTTTTATATTTATTTATTCTCAATGGGACGGGGGTTTTAACAACACAATTTGTAACTGCTTAAGACAAACAAGCGTTGAATTAGAGATTTAGGACAGAAAACACCGTGCAGTGCATTTAATTTTGGAGGCATTCTAACAGAAAAACTTCACTCACAAAGGGTTGGATGACTGCTTTTCTGCGGACGTGTACATTTAGCAATGAACTTCCTTTCCATGTCAACTGCGACATAAATTATATGCACAATAGAGCTGTTATCTGAGTAATTGGTTGTTGACGTATTATTTGTAAAGTCTGTTTGTTCTGACTAGACCATGTTGTAAAAACGCATCATGAATCTCAATTGTAAGTGTATTCGTTGAATAATTCTCTTCTCATATTCTTCGTAATAACAGATAAGTTCAGGAGACGTTAAAGAGGGCAGATAAAAATAAAATCTGAGTATGAGTGAGGCAGAATTAGGAGCCAGGCTAAGATATGACAAATTTATGAGCATGTGTAAACCAGATGAATGAAGTTGTCAGCGGACTGAGTCTGGCCTATGGCTAGAAAAATTCCAGTAACAGTTTATAAATGGATTAACCTATTTAAATGATCATTTAGCACTCATGTGATTCACTGGAAGCATCATGTATTATCAGGGATTTTTATATGATGTACAATTAACTAGTCAGTGCTCAATTTGGTCTGTAGTTTGAAGTTCAAGCAGCAACATACCATTAGTTTTTATTTTCGCTTGGACACACAGATATTGACTTTCGTTACAATACAGGCGAGTTTTAAGGAATAAATGGCGCCAGTGCAAGAGAAAGCACAATGGTCTAGTTTACAGAGAGCAAGTCTGTTGCCACGGTTCAAAGGAAATTCAGACAAATGTTTCACAAAGATGAATCTGACCCAAAGTCAGACAGCCCAAAAGTGAATGTGTGGCGTAGTCTTATGAAGGACACGATTATCGGATTGTTCTCGGATAGGTCCGTTACAGGAATCACATACCTAGCATGCTGGAACGATACGCATTTCCTCAGATTGCACACCTACAGCCCAACGTAATCTTTCAGTAAAATGGAGGAGCAGTGCCTCTTTGGAGCTTGCAGGTGCTCTGAACGACACGTTTCTGGATCGTTGGATTGGGTGTGGTGGACGGATACCATGGCCCCTCGTTCACTTAACATAACTTCCTTAGATTTCTTCTTCTGGGGCTATGTGAAAGATATGGTTTATTTCACCAAGGTTGTCACTTTGCGTACATGCGTCGTGCAAGCAATTGCCATCATCAGTGCAGATATGTTGCGGCAAACCTCTGAAATCGAGTAGCGTTTGGACATTCGGCCAAAGGAGACCATGTAGAAGACTGTTGACTTTTTTTATTATAAATTATTTAAGTTTTCTTTCCCAATAAAATGGATTAACATTTCCTAGTGCACTGGGTCTTCTTTTGCGATACATTTAAAATGAGGTACCAGTTAGTCCTGGAACAGGTTGTCATGCACAGCGTTTGAAAGTAGTGCAATACCAGGGAAACTCGTTGCAAAGGCGAGTTTATTCTGCTGTGAGAATTAAGACCATTGTATTATATATTCACTTTAAATCCTACTGGCGACAAAAACAAATTAAAGGAGCAGACAATTCTACAAAGTATCTTATAAAGAAAGAAAGGTCACTCTTTTTTGCATGGATTCTTAAAAACAAATGCGTTGATTTTTTTTTTTTTTTCCTGTGTTTGCAAAACGTGGCGAATGTTATAGAATTTCTAGCTCTAAAGTGCCGGATTTTGCAGCACAACGTCAGATTTATATTTATTTATTTACTTTTACACTTCATAGTCTTGTAAAAATTCTGTGTACTCAGGGATATAGTGCTTTTTTATCTTTTAATCTTTTTAATCCTTTTCGTTAATCCTTTTAAAATAGGTGCTGGTTTTTTTGCTTTCTCAGTAGGTAAAATTAAATCATAATACGCATGCTTTACCTGCACACTGAAAATGCCTCTGCACTCCATTGGAATTAATGCTTGCTTGGAATTTAACATCGATTGAGTATTCTCTTTCCTCTCTTCAATTATGATTATACTTGAACAGATTAAGTGTAATTACCGATCGATTTGAACACTGGTTGGTTCCGTAATATTATTAATATATAGAGTGCTTACCACGCACAAAATTTATTTATTTTTATCATATTTTATTATTTTTACAGGGTTTTAGAGGCACACTTTGTCATGCTTCTGCATATTAGTGTTGGTATCGAAATGGAATAATGATGCAAGAAAGCGAATTGAGGATGAAGCCTTATTTTCTCATACCTGGCCATCGGAAAGTGGTTTAGATGCTCTCTTTCATTGCTTGGCAAAATTTGATCCTTTATGGTAAGATGGCTTTGCATTTTTAAATTAAATAATCGAAATTTACTAAGCTATATAATCTTCTCTTCAATAATGACAGCCATCGAAGAATGTGGTGATGACGTATAATCTACGCATGCGCAGATTATTTGACAATGAAAATTGCTTTTGTTTCCATTCTGCTATTTATTGCGCTAAGACTATTTTATAGTATTTTATATAATAATATGTTTAAGAGTATATATATATTAATAATTATGACAAACACTAAAGTAATAAATGACAACAAGGATTAGAGCAGTGTTTTATGACGTTGAGACCAAACTTCACTTACAACCGAATATAAGTGAGCCGATAAATAAATTGTGTCATAAAATAAAAAGAAAATCGAAGATTTATGAAGTCATTATTTGGCAAGTGTTTCTTCCATCAGTACGTACAGGAAAAAGAATCAATTTCTATTGCACTTAGTTCGGGAAGAACCTCACAAACAATGATTCATCGGCCTGGTCGTTAGTTGCCATAGAGACAGGGCATGTTGACTCCCTAACTACCCTACCGTGTACAGTTATATGCAGTTACTTATAGGCAAGGAACTGCTGAATATAGGCCTACTGTTGACATTTTATTAATGCCTGATATTTTACAATTATTTCAAATAAATATAAAAATAAACGACCGGTTTTCTTTGAATTATTGTAAACTCACCTGTCCAGCACAACGTACCCAGACCACTCCCACGCGTTATAAACCGGTGTGTATAATAATATTGAAACTTATGAGGGCGGGGTGAGGGCACAGTCACGCACTGTTATCATTGAAAATCATCTAACTGCTTGGCTGTAATAAGAGAGTAGTGGGAAATTAGTTTTGTGCTGGGGTAGGGAGAGAATATTTAATCGTTCGGCGAGAAATGTCTCATTTAATAATATTCCACATCGACAGGTCAACTAAGAAATCAGAATAGAATGATTAATCCAAGTGCCAAATCACGTTGCGAATAACAGCAGTAATCAGGCTCAGATTTATGCGTTGTCGACTACACTTTCCGTGAAATGACCTGAACAAGCGAAAAATGTTGTTCTGAGGTTTGATTGTATAGCAATGAAGAGGTTATTAACTTACGAGTGGAAGTAGCCTAACGTATTACCTTTTTTGCCAGGCTGTTTATTGTTGTTATCGAAATTATTATTGGATATAACATTAAAACATTATTATTAGTATCTAGATATTGATACTCAACAACAAAACAATGCAGTACAATTTTATGTTGTCAACGCAATTATATAATAATAAATCCCGCCGTGAAAAAAAAAAAAATTACGCGAAAGTCATTTCATCGGACCTTCTTCCCCAGTGATGGCTGAGACAGAGAGTTGCTCCATTTGGAATCGAGTTGGATGAAGATGAGAAGTAAAAATATTTAACGTATTGCAAAGAGTGTAGCTCGTAAAGTGTGGAGCGGTCATCTGCGTTCAGGCCTTAGGCAGAGGGATTGGTTCAAAAAGTCGGAGACAGTCTCCCGAGAAAGATAGTGGAGCAAGTGGCGCTATTCTTCGCATGGCTACCACAAGGGAAGGACAAGATCATCCAGCGCAACCAAGTGTAAGTGCTTTCTGTGCTAGTGACTAGCCAGGAAAGAAGAAAAAGCGAACGCATGAAGTGGAACATCAATACTTTCATCATGTGAGCATAGTACGAAGTAAAGAAGCTAGAGACCGACGTGACAATGCACAGGACGAAATTACACACCATGTGGTTGGAAACGCACATCCTGCTTGGAAAAAATCAAGCAGGATGTGCGACCAAATTCAAAGAATAAAGAATGCGGAGAAAACCGAAACAGAACTAGAGGAGAAACAGAAAATACAAAAAGAACAACCCAGTGCAGCTAAAGTGGAAATAAACGAGGTCGCGATATTCAGAATGGAAGAAGGCCCTAGTAGAATTCGAGAAATGGACGACCCACACCATACCGAAGCAGAGATTCAACAGAATCCTCTGGCAAGTCACAGACCATCTCAGACATTAACTCAACAAAGCAGTAACATGAATGGAAGCGAAACCAGAGATTAACAGAAAACAAAATGCAAAGACCAGGAACCACCAGCCTTGGAAAGAAGGCTACGGTAGAAGGGATTTAAGAGTGAAGATAGACTAACTGACCCAGTATTAAGGGCTTTTTTTTAGATTTAATAATAATACAAATATTGGTTTCTCCCGATGAGTTGTCGATATTGTTCATATAAATTCAAGGAACTCTTTAGAGACACCAGTTAATATTCTAACTGGGCAACTGCCAATAAACTAACTGTTTCTGTAACAAAAACAAAAATTATTATATTTAATGGAAAGCTAAACTATGGACAACCTTTCGTCGTCAAGTGTCAAAGGACTTCTCTTCCACTTATCAAGACCACAAACATTTTGGTGTCCTAACGATTGTCTTTGCTTCTTTCCACATATATAGAATCTCAATATGAAAGTTAGAAAATTTGCTACTATGATCTTAAAATCTCTCTAAAGTCGAGCATCTCTCATTTCTCTGAGTGTGCCAGATTTTAAAGCGTTTATGGTATATATAAGGCTTATTGCAGTACCCTTAATGCGCTCCATTGCAACTTAGAAAGTTTATTTACTTTGTTTAAGCATTTCTTTTCTCTTGTTATTGTAAACAACATTTCCACTTTCTTACCCACAGTTTCTCGGCGTTTGTTTGAACCACATGATTTCCAATGTGAAGATATTTGGGCAATTCAAGTCCATAAGCTTTCATCTGTTTTATTCCTAGTGCCACGCAGTAGTAATTGGCTTCAATGCATGCCAAGTTATCTTCAATATTTTCTTTAATAAATAATTCTTTTGCTTTTCTCACTGAAGCAGCATCTTCGCTTCGTATAGAATCGATAACTGCCTTCACCAGTGGAAAAATTTTATTCTAGTGAATGGCAGCCCTAATTCAGGTATTCCATGAGTAAACACTGGAAAGATTAGTATTCGTCACAAATGTTTTAAAACGTTCTTATAGAAGGGGATTTTAAATCACTTTTTATTGGCGAACAGCCTGTTCCAGTATTTTCGATTCGAACAAGTTTAAAATATATTTTATGAAGCATCGATAAGCATCGCACAAACACATTCATTGATAGGAATTCGTATTTCGTTCGTCATTCAGAAACACGCGAAAATTACAGCAATAGCAGTGAAATTATTATTAATTTTTAAAAAATTAAAAGTTAATTCAAAAATTAAACTTAAACTCCGTTTTATATATATTTTTTCATAATAATTATTGTAAGAATGCTTTCTTTGAAGTTTGACATGACAGCCGGCTATCTGTCTGTCCGTCCGTCCGCATGAAACAAGTCGAATACCAGTGGATTGATTTTCATGAAATTTTATATTTAGTTCTTTTATAAAGATATGTCGAGCCATCCCAAATTTTATTAAAATTGGAAAAATATAAATTCGGTAATTATTATTACTTTTTTCCATACATAATGTATATAAAAAAGAAATTCGTAGATTCGGTACACGTTTCACACGTATTGTTTTGTATGACTCGTGAACGTGGTGTCGCTTGTGAAGACGAAGACTCTATGTATAGAGAGAGAGAGAGAGAGAGAGAGAGAGAGAGAGAGAGAGAGAGAGAGAAGAGACTTAAAAAAAAAAACGGTGTACAGGAGAAGAGTAATAAATATTATACAGTTGTAATTAAACTTAACGGCTAAGTTTAGAGAACTTAAAATTATAGTTTATTAAGTGTTCTATAAGTTAAAATTTTAGTAATTAATTGATAAAAAGATAACTATATTTACTTTTCATTTCTGTTAATTACTGAAAAAGGTAAAAAAATAATTAATTTAAGAAAAAAAAAAAAAAATGAACGTGCCCGAAATATAACACTTGCGTACCTTAGCCAACTTGTTTTAGGTTTGTCATTGGTAGGGAAATGTAACTTGCCATGACTCTTCTCTTCGAAACGGGGGTTAAAAAAGTGGTTTTAAGTTGAATTTAAAAATTGTTGTTATGATTAAATGAGCCAGTATAAAAATTACTGAAGTCCTAAGTCAGTCCATCAGTAAATTAATCATAATTTAGGTTCCTAAGACACAGACACCTTACAAGACTCCTGTGCACTCTCTTAATATCCTTGATCAATCCCCTGTCTTCAGGGGATCAGACCAATGATGCGTATTTCAGCATGTCCGTAAACCTCGCTAGTTGCCTGCATATGTTAGTTGAACAGTATCAGTAACTGGGCAAATGGGCATCTCGCTGATAAAAAATTAAAATAATAATGGACCTAGTGATGAGCCTTGAGGGACACCCTGACAATATAGATTGAAGAATAGGTATTTGACTGACTTTAATTACGTCGGCAACTGTCTAATCATCTGTAGCTTAGCCTTCAGTACTCATCGACTAGTATTTGATCGGTAGCACACGAAGAAGAATTGAATCGAAGGCTTTGGTTCATGTCAGTTTACATTACATCTGCTTGCCTGTTGGAGTGAAAAGATTTTGTAGTATGAGGCCAAAGGTATCACAACTTACCTTTGGCCACATATAGGGCTCTTGAGGAAGAACCAATGGTTGGTGTCATTGAACAAGTTTTGAAAGAATTTTCTTGTAATATTTTGTCAAATAACAGTTGTCAGCTTTGAAACTTTTAAATTTACTGTGCAGTTCTGTTCTGGCTTTAAGACATCTCGATTGGCTGAGAATCATCTAAGTTCTCAGTAGGTTTCACTCTCAGGGGATTGTACATTCCATGTTATAAGAGTTGACAATGGCATTAATGTTCTGTCACAATAAATTAGCATTTTCCTGAGAATCTTGGAGATATCTGGGTTTGATTTTTTGCCTACACTATCTGTAGGCTTCTTCTGAGCCACCTCCTTTTTTTATTCGAGGTCATTCTCCTATCAAACTTATCCTTAATTGTGCAGAATCCTGATTTCATTCCTCTCGAGCTCTTATTTAAAATGTGTGGTAATACATCGGGTGTGTGTGTGTGCCATCTGCCTGAATGGGAAACTTCATTAGGCTCCGGGAGAAGGTTCATGGGTTTTTCATCCTGCAAAATAGACAAACCGACCATAAAATACCCACAGTTTACAGTCATGATATTCTGACGAGTGTCCTCCGTGATTGAGGGGTAAATAAAGTTGATAATTTTTAAAAGCAAGGAGGGTTAATGGAAAAAAATATGCTCGATTAAATCTATGGTTAATCGCTTCCATAAACAGCGACTCAAGGCCACTCACTTGGCTTCCCACTCCGCCCTAAAACTGTGGAAGAGAAGGCCTAACAGATGACCATAAACCGCCTGTTGTTTTTCTCTCTGCTATAGTAATAATGGCGACAAAACGAAAATAGATGATCTTTTTGTTAAAATCAAAAAACACGGAACAACATGAACTTAGTAGTCGATGCTCCTAAAATCCAACAACAACAACATGAACTTCATCCTTATATTCTGAAAACACAAGCGATAGTTCTTATGGTCAGTTATATATTTTAAATTTCTCCGAAGACAATCAAATTACACTTTCAAAGTCTAATCTGATTTCCTGGCTTCAGATCAAATCAAATTAAACTTCAAATAATAGTTTAAGGGAAGAATTTTGACTTGCAATGCTTCATTCTAGAAAACATCTGTTCACATAAGTATGTGCTTCTGAAGAGGGAGAAAATTCTTGCCACATACATTCTTAAATTGACAAATTTTCTCTTTTCTACATATTTTTGGTAAAATTCTAGGAGAGATACTTCATAAAATTTGAGTTTCAGGTCTGAGTTACATTGAAGGTTAATGATTTCCATTTGGAAGTCCCCTGGAGTTTCCATCACATTCACAGAGAAGGGGTTAGTTGCCACGTTCTGGATCCTTTCTTGAGCGCAGAAATCTTGGAATCTCTCTTGGAACTCAGTCTGGAGCTGAGATATTGCAGCCACATATTGAGGAGCATATTTTGCAGGCTGCAATTTCAACATTTCCTGGAAATGAGTTAAATTCTGGTCTTGAAGTTGGCACTTAAAGAGTTCTAATTTCATGTGAAAAGCTTTGATGTGATTAAACAGGACATGCACCAGTTGATCTTTTGACTGGAGCTTCAAATTTAACTCATTCAAATGAGAAGAAATGTCTGTAAGGAAGGCAAAGTCGGCCAACCACTTCGGATCGTTGAACTCTTAGATGGCATCTTTCAACTCAAAAATCTTCGTGATCACTTTTGAACGGCTTAACCATCGCACGTTGCAGAAGTAGACAACATCGCCACGATCAGCACCCAATTCCGTCTGTAGAAAATTTTGAAACTGTCGATGATTCAAACCCTTTCTTTTGGATGAAATTCACAATGTCTGTGATAACTTTCATGACGTTTTCAAAACCGAGAGATTTGGCACACAAATGTTCCTGGTGAATGATGCAATGGTAGCTGGTAAATCTGCTAATATCTATTTCTTGTTCTTTTTTTAAAAGTGCTACCAATCCCGCTTTTGTTCCAACCATAGCTGGGGCTCCATCCGTCGCCAACCCTGCGAGGTTTTTGAAACTGAGGTGATATCTAGCAAGGGTCGTTTTCGTAGCTGTCTGTTTTCTTCGTGGTTCCTTTCAAGGGACATAAAGCCAACAGTTTTTCAAAGACTAAGTTTTTTGTCGATCCCATGAATAAAAATAGCCAACTGAGCTGTATCGGTTAAATCCGTGCTTTCATCCAATGCCAATGAGTAAAATTTGCATGCTACCAACTGTGTTTTCAATGTTTCCTCAACATTCAATGCCAGTTCTACTCTCCTAGTAACAGTCATTCGAGACAAGCTTATCTTTTTGAAGGCATCAGCACACGGGACATGGTTTGAGCACCCCTGCCTTAGATCGTGTTGATCTCTATTTACCACATCCTGTCTTTAGGCATGGCCACTAATATGCGGAAATGTCTTGAGCGTGTTAATTACAACGTTTAAAAGTTCAAATAATACCAAAAGGATCGCAGAACTGTAAATGTGGTGTTTAAGGTGGTGTTGTATTCATGTTTTAACGAGTGCCAACTAGTTTAATTTTAACCTGGTGCACTTGAAAGAAAATTATTTTAAATGAGTCTGTTTTATTTTGAGAAGACCAAAATGAGCGTCACTTGTTGGCTTTGAAAGGAAGGAAAGATTACTGCATCTTTGTGAGACAGTTTCAGATTTTTTATAACTCTTCCTGTGCATTGCGAGCCGTAGTGCGAACTGATTTCAGTTCGCACTAGGGTCTGTGCGATCTGAATATTTGCAAATGCTCGAGTGGACAAAATTTGGTTTGAAATTTTTCTGCAGATGATCAAATGAAGTCATTTTACACCATTTCTTCCCCCTTCCCTCTCTTGTTTATTTCTTTCTCTCTCGCGACTTCTCTTTCTTTTTATGTTTCTCTTTGTGCTTCTTTCTCTCTCTCTCTCTCTCTCTCTGTCGCTCACTTCATCTTTTGCATGTTTCTTTTTTCTTTTTCCTTTTTTGTTTATTTCTCGCCCGTGTCTCTTTCTCTTACATTTTCTTTGTTTCTTTATCTTTACGAACAATTTTTCTTTCTTTCTTTGTTGTTCACTTTGTTTTTCTCTCTCTCTTTCTCTTTTCCTTTGTTTGGTTTCTTTATCTTTCCTTTTCATTCTGTTTTTTTCGTTTTTTTCTGTTCTTCTTCCTGTGTCTCACTCTCTCTCTCTCTCTCTCTCTCCCCTTACTTTTTCTTTCTTTCTCTTTCTCAGATTTTCTTCTCTCTCTTTCTCTATGTTCTTTCCTCTTGCTCTCTCTCCTTTTCTTTGTTTAAGCACCGTGCTGCTTCTCTTTCTCCCTCTCTTTTATTATCTTTCAAAAGTTCTTTTCCCTCACGTTTTTTCGTTCTCTCACTCTTTCTTTCACTGTCTTCACTCTCTTTTATGTTTGTTTTCTCTTTCTTTTTATGTTTCCTTCTTTCCTCTATCCATTTTTCTTCCTCTTCCTCTCTGTTTGACTTGGTCTTAGTTTTTCTCTTTCTTTAACTTCCACTTGCTCTCTTCTCGTCTTTCTTTTCCTTTGTTTCTATCTCTTTCTCTCTCTCCTTAACTTTTTTCCTTGTTACTTTCTCTTTCTCTGTCTTTGTTTCTTTCTCTCATCTTTCTTTTCTTTGTTTCTTTCTCTTGCTTCTCTACTCTCCATCCCTCTTCACTCTTTTTTGCCTTTTTCTTTCTCGTCTTATTCTTTCTTTCCATCCTTGTTTCCTCTCTCTCTCTCTCTTTCTCTTTCTCCTTTCACATACAACAAAATCTGGCAATGATATTCTTGAGCTGTAACCGTAATTGGATAAGGAGGAAGAAGGTTGAAAAAATTTCCTAATTGCGTTTGTTGTTTACACTATTTAGAGAGCTTCGAAATCGATCAAAAGAATCTGACAGACTTTGAGTGTAGCAATGAAAACAGTGTAGATGAAGTGAGGAATAACTGCTTTTCCTACAAGGAGTCTGAGGATGATTTTTTCTGTCTAAAAATACAAAAGAAAAAAAAAAGCTGATTTAGTGGGTATGTAGGAAGCTCTGGTTTCCCCCCTTCTCAAAATCAGAAATCAGACCAAGTTGCATCCATAATTCGAAAACAAGTTACATCCATAATTCGAAATTATAAAATAACTAATGCTCTTTCGAATAAGGCTGTTTAAAGCAGTGCATTATTAAGGCAACTCGTGGTAAAGGATAAAGTTCGTTTTGTTTTTGCTAAACAGTTTAAAACGTTTTTAAACCCACTTTAAAACACACAAGAGAGATCGAAAAAATTGTCTAATTTTTTTCATTTTTTAAAGGAAGTTTATTCACAGAGTGTTTTTTCTGTGTGAAGAGGCTCGAAACCGTTTAATTAATTATATATAAATAAATAATATTAGAAGTATCTTAATTATAAGAGCTATAATATGTCAGTTGTATTATTTAGTCTCTATTTTTTTAAACTGTCAAATAATAGCTAATGCGTGAAAAAAAGAAGTACAGGATGCTTCGGAAGCTTTCTTACAAACAGCTCCTTTTTTATTCTTCAATCACCAGAATAAAATGTATCGGTAATCGAATGAACAGCAATCCTTTTCCTCACAAATGAAAAATTACAGATTGTTTGGGTCCTCAGCAAGGTCGCCATTGCGAGTGGTTCCGATAACATTTAACCTAGTGTTCGGAACAAAGACTCGAGAGCACACTCACTTCAATTTAATTGTGTCATTTATCACGAACTGCACGAGACAATGTCTGAGGAGGGGAGGGGAGGGAAGAGGGTTCGCATGCACACGGCTTTTGCGCTCACTCTGCACTCGTTGTTAATGAAATACAATATAGTCTTTCACAAATACCAAACAAGTGGGTTACCATTCAAACAGAGCGTGGCTTGGCAAATCTACTGGCTTTTAAAGCTATTATCTAACAGCAGTTGCACACTTTCTGCTGCTCCAAACAATCAACCTAATTTTCAAAGACGTGTTGGGGGATATTTCGCTAATAGACGGTTTTATGTTGCGAAACATTTAAGTGGTTTCAAAACTTAAATCGCGGAGAAATTAGCCAGGAGAGGTCAAATATGTGAGATTAGTTTGGCTGTCGAGAAGATGACGTGTTAGGAAAAACTTAGGGGGTTTTCGGTAGTCGTTTATCCCCTCTGCCCCCTCCTCTCACGGAAGATGCTCATAATTGTTTCCGTTTAGGTTTCGAAATTAGAGCTGTCCGACTTCAAGTGACGGCGATATGGGCGGATCGTGAGTTGGCAGCCGCCGTGTCAGATTGCAGCTTGCCCATCCACTAGCGAAGCAACTGCAAATGAGCAAGCTACAGTTCTATTCGTGGAACGTGTGCAAAATGGTGGGCTAGTTGTTAGACATTTAGCGTTATATAAAAATTGAAAATATATGGGTTACGTAATATGTATTAAAGTGAGGTTCCTGGAATTGATGGCATATATATACCCAGGAATTTTGAGAATCAGAGTGTATTGAATAATTTAGGTTAATTATGAGCTCATCATTGGACTCGGGAGAGATTCCTTTGGATTGGAGAAGTGCCAACGTATCGCCATGGCTGTTATAAGTAATTCAAAACATAAGTTAGTAACTACAGGCCGGTTAGTCTGATTTCGGTGGTAGGGGCACCTGGAGGCAATGATCAAAAGTGAGTTCCAGGGACATTTAGATAGAAATGGCATTCTGAATAACACAATATGGTTTTGTTAAGGGAAAATCAGGTTTAATTAACCTGATAAGCTATTTTGATACGGCTACTCATGAGCTGGATGTAGGGTTCAATTTCGATATAGTTTATTTGGATTTTAGCAAGGCATTTGACTGTCCCTCATGAGAGGTTACAAAAAAAGTTAAAACATATTAGGATTACTGGTAAGATTCTAAGTTGTATTGCAGGATGGCTGCAGGGAGGAAGGCACAGGGTCGTGATTAATGGATAGTTTTCAGATTGGTGTTGTTGTATTTGAGGTTTTTTGGCACATTCAGATTGGTGAAACGTCAGAAGTGCCCCTCCCTCCAAGAATCGGTTATTGGACCACTGTTGTTTCTCATTTTCATAAACAACATCGACGAAGGGATAAAGGGTTCTATGCAGTAGAAACAGGCTGCCAAGAAAGCCCATGGTGTCCTATCGAAGATTTATCGAACAATAGTCCATAGAGATAGAGAGGCCATAATCCCGTTGTATAAGGCCTTACTTGGGATCTGTGTCCAAATATGGAGACCTCATGTGAAAACAGGCTCAAGCTTCTTAAAAGCGTCCAAAGACTTATGTGCAGCCACAGCAGCTTCCTTTTGTAACTCGCATGATGAGAGGTGTAAAAGGAAGACTTCGAATGTGTTGGTTACGGAGCTTGGCAACTAAGCACCTTAGAGGGGACCTGATTGAGGTTTGTAACGTTCTATAAAGAATTACAAAACTAAGGCCATGAATTCAAATTAAGAGGAAGAGATTTAGACTAGATCAGCGTTTCCCAAATTGGGGTATGGAGACCCCTGGAGGTCCGTAGACCAGTTCCAGGGGCCTGCGAAACGAACCCTCTGGAACTGGTCAAATTATTCGTTCTATGTGTAGCAAATTGATGATAAATACAGTTATTATATATTTATGTAAAAATAAGAATAAAATTGAGTTGTTTTAAACATAAAACTTTGAATTTTCGTTTTATATTTTGTTCTGACTATTTTCTATCTATTTTCTATTAAAATAGATAGAAAATAGTCATTTTCAGATAGACAACCATTAATGACCCCCAGAACATATCGACAGTCGAATCGGATGCTAAGAAGAAATTAAAGATACGCTCAATAATTGCTCCTCAGTATGTGACTATATTTCCTGAATGCTATCCATCCAAAATTTATTCTTCTCTTGACTTCCAGCCATTTAGACAGTGGACAGAACGGGGATAAGTGTAGGACCACCAACCATTAGAAAAACATTTAAAAATTGAATTATCCTGTTCTGGAAGCTGCACGTAAGCCTTTGTCTCTGCAGCATCTTACGTCAACATCTTCAGAGAACAGGAGAAATGGATATTAAAGCAACGGCAGAATGTGATGTGGAGTGATCAATGACGCTACATAACCCAGGAATCGGATGGACGTGTCTGAGCGTATAGTATGCCCAAAGATATATATACAGTATAGAGGGTCTGCAAACGTTTTTTGATTTGTGAAGGGGTCCGTAACCTTTTTTTTTTTTTTGATTTTTGAAAGGGTCCGTAGATCTCAGAAGTTTGGGAACCTCTGGACTAGATTGTAGGAAGTTTTCTTTTAGCCATAGTTTTTTTAGCCAACTTGTTCCAGTCATTGATGACTGGAACAAGTTGCCTCCGCAGGTACTTGAGTCTGACAGTTTGAAAAAATTCAAAGGTTAACTGGATAGTTACCTACATGGGTAGGGAAACGCATAATTTGTCTATTTTCTTATCTACTTTTTTCTTTTTTGCCCAGTGCAACAAACGGCTGTCGCTTCCCTGCACTATATGGCTAATACTAATACTACGTTTTGTCCACGTTGCTGATCAGGGTGCCAAAGGCCATGAAAACATGCCTTACGCGGTTACTCCTCCATCAACAGTCGTAATGTCGGTACACAGTAGGCAGATTTGGTTTCCCTTCATCATCATCATCAACCATTTTCAATCCACTGCAGGATGAAGGCCTCTCCAGCAACTTTCCAGTTCCTTCTGTTTCGTGCAAGTTTCACTTCCATAAGTCATGGTGGGGAGTATACATTGGTTCATTATTTTACGTTTCAGACAAATTGGGATATTGCTCTTCAGTATGTGACTATATTTCCTGAATGCTATCCATCCAAAATTTATTCTTCCCTTGACTTCCAGCCATTTATCATTATTACAGCTAATAATTTGTCCCAGATAAGTATATGACTCCACCTTTTCAATTACTGCTCCTTCAATCATTATTTTCCTTTCTGTGGCATACTTGTTCATCATTACTTTTGTTTTAGCCATATTCATCTTTAGTCTAAAATCCTTACTAACTCTGTATAACTGATTAAGATTTTCCTCTAATTCTTTGGGATCGTGGCTTATGACCACAGTGTCATCTGCAAATTGTAAATGATTTAAGTACTCTCCGTTCACATTGACTCCTTTCTGCGACCAGTCTAATCTTCTGAAAGCTTCCTCAAGGGCAGCAGTAAACAACTTCGGAGATATTGTGTCTCCTTGTCGAACTCCTTTCTCGATTTTAAATTTGCTACTGTCTTTGTGTAGTCTAATGAAGGAGGTAGCACTCTCATATATTTTCTTCAAAATCATAATATATGGGGTATCTATGCCTTGTCTTTGCAGTGCCCGAAACATTGCCTTGTGCTGTATGGAGTCAAATGCCTTTTCATAATCCACAAATGCCAGGCATAATGGTGTTTTATATTCATTTGCTTTCTCCATTAGCTGTGATATTACGTGAAGGTGATCCATAGTTGAGAATCCTGTCCTAAAGCCAGCTTGCTCTTTCGGTTGATTCTCATCAAGTATTCTTTATAATCTGTTAGAAATGACCTTTGTGAACAACTTGTAGATGTGGGATAACAAGCTAATTGGTCTATAATTTCCAATTTCTGATTTATCTCCTTTCTTATGCATCAAAATTATGATTGCATTATTCCACTCCTTAGGTGTAACGCGTTTTCTAATGCACTTTATGAAGAGTCTTGCCAGTTTCTGTGTCATGTCTCTTCCTCCCAATTTTAACAACTCTATAGTAACTTCATCTTCCCTCGGGGCTTTCTGATTCTTCATTTTCTTCAAAGCATGTTCTACCTCATCAGGGAGAATATCGGGTATGTCGTATGTGTTACTAATTTCCCCACTCCATCTTTCCCACTGCTGGCATCATTCCCTCGCTCCTTGTATAATTCTCTATAGTAGTCTTCTGCTATTTGAATTATGCCTTCTCTGCTATTTATAAGTACACCATCACTATTCTTTAGTTTCAGTATCATTTGTCTTTCTGTATTACTGCTCATGGCTGCTGATTTAAGTCCTTTGTTTTCCCTTAGTGCTTGTTCTACTTTTATTGTGTTAAATCTTCTTATGTCCTCTCCGAGTCTCTTTCTATTGGCTTTGCATAACTCAGCATACTCAATTTTATCCTTGTCCGTGTTTATCTTGCTCTTCATTTTTTTCTGTTTATACTCCGGCACGACAACCAAGTCAGTAGAGTTTACAATAAATCGTCAATACAAATATTTATCGTATTTAGTAGTCACGGGCTTGAACCCCTGTCCACTCAAGGAACGCGTGCTATGCACTCTCGCTCCTGACCACTGGGCTACGTCAGGCCCTTGCCGTCTTCGGTTCATCATGACAAGTGTTTCTTGACTAATTTTTTCTTCTTTGGATTTCTTTTTACCTATAGGTTTCTTGGGCTTTATCACTTTCAACAGGTTGTAGTATTCCTCTTCTATATCTTGGTCCTGAACAGTCTGCAGAAGCTCAAACTTGTTCTTAAGTTCCAGTACATACTGCTTTTTCTCCTCTTCTGTTATCTCAAAGACCTTCATATTATTTACTCGAGTCAGTTTTTTCTTTCTTTTCTTACATCTATATCAAGTGTGCATCTTACCATTCTGTGATCACTTCCAACATCTACCTTGTTCAGGATGGTAACGTCATTCACAATATATCTTCTGTTAGCGAGGATGAAGTCGATTTCATACTTCCCTGACTTCCCTGACTTCGGAATATCATGATCCATCGAATACGTTTATTTCCTCAGTTGTTGTTGTCTCGCATTTTCAAGGAATTCTTTCCATATTTGTTCAAGTAAGAGTAATAAAAGTGATTATGGTACTGATATTCTCCATCAAACCGCAATAGAATCACGATATAAATTTTCTGTAAGCCCGGTTTATCAGCTCAATAAATTTTATTTAGAAAAATATATAATGAATTTTATTCTTTGCCAATATACAGTGCTACAGAGCATTTATTGTTTTGACATTTTTATACTGTATTGTATTAGAACTATCTCTGTTGTAGCAACTGACTGAGTGCGCATGTCTGAATCTATTGATTACGTACATTCGTATGTCAAGCATGCGCAGATATTAAGTTGCGCACATACACTGCGTGTTTAGTGGTCACCATGTAAATTGTTATTCTAGATCTGCATACATTATGGTATCTTTTAGATGTCAATAAATTAGTTGATTTAATTAAATTACTCTTACGCTTTAGAATTATAATGTGCCAAAAGAATCCCATAATATTTCATAATCTCATTATAATTTTTGCATTACAAGATTGCAAAATGGAATGATCTGCGTGATTTCTATTGTTATTTTCCAAGGTTGTGATGTCAGTGTTTGCTCAGATCGTGTCAGTAAAATTATTGTTGTAGGGATGAAATCCTTTATTGCACACTCCACCTTAAAATCTTATACTTTATGTAAACCTTGGTTTTCCAATAAATGTGCTAAGACTGTTCAAGGTAAGAATGTTGCATATCGGAATTGGCTTCCATCCAAATCTACAGGTTCATTTTCTGTCTACACCAAAGCTCACAACAATTGTAAAGCAGTTATTAATCAGTCCAAACTTTGAACAGGCAAAGAATAGAAACCTTGCTTCTTGTCCAAATAGCAGTCACATTCTGGTCTCTTTTGTCAAAGCTATTGGCCGCAAATTTAGTCCTTCTCACTTCCCACCTCTGGCAAAACTAGATGGTTCTATTCAGGGCCGCGTTAAAGCTACGGTCAAACCGGCCATGGCTGGGGGATTCACTCGAAGAGGGGCCTCATTTTCAGTGTAAATATTTTCTCAAGTAGCGCTAAAAATTTCTAATAATAATAATAGTTTTTATACATACTGCCCTACCATTAATATCCAGACGCCCCTCCATGAATGGGGAAACAAGTTCTATGCGTGCAACACCTCACAGAACCTGCTATAAATATGCATACTGGGCTTCGAACAGACAATGGCAAAAGCGGTCATGCAAGATGACACGTTCAACAGAATTAACAGACTTCCAACGTGGACTGATAGTAGGATGCCACATAAGCAAGCGTTCTGTACGAGATGTCGCAGTCACTCTGGGGATACCTAGGTCATCGGTTAGTGATGTCATACGCAAATGGAGAGGAATAGGACTGAAGTTGCCAAAAAAAAAAACGGCCTGGTAAACCCCGAAAACTAACAGAACGGGACAAGCAAATTCTGCGAAGAACTGTACGCTAAATCATAATTTGCCATTGTCTCAAGTCACAGAACCCCTTTGTGAGAATATTGGAACTAATGTCAGCACTAGTACAATACGAAGGACACTCCATGATGTGGGTTACAATGGTATGGTCTTGCAGCTGTTCACAAGCCATTTATCACCTCAGTAAATGCTAGACGCCGATTAACATGGTGTAAAGAGCGCGAATCCTCGACTGTAGAGTAATGAAAAACAGTCCTATGGACAGACGAGTCGATGTTTGTCCTCTACCAGTCTAATGGCCGAACTGGGTGTGGCGAATGCCAGGGGAACAGTTCCTTCCTGATTGTATCCTCCCAGTAATGAAGTTTGGGGCATTGGGCTGCTTTTCATGGTTTGGCTTGGGCTCATTAGTCGTTATCGACAAAACTATGAATGCTGTGCAATACCAGGACATCCTGGACAATTATGCATTTCCAACACTATGGCATTATTTTGGGTAAGGCCCATATCAGCAAGACAACGAGCCATGCCATACTGCTCGGGTCGTAACAGAGTGGTTTGAGGACATGGGTGTGAAAAGTTGGATTGGCCAGCCCAGAATACTGATTTGAACCCTATCGAGCATCTTTGGGATGTATTGGATCGTCGGGTACGTGCACGTCGAGATCGCCCAAAGAACAAGGCCGAACTGGTGGCTGCGTTAAAGGCCGAGAGGAGGAACATATCACCTGACATTTATAAAAAGCTGGTTGAGAGTATGCCGCAAAGATTGAAGGCCGTCATATGAGCAAAAGGTTTCAGCACAAAATATTAAATGACACAATAAAAGCTCTCTTTTTTTTGTCTAAAGGCAGGTGTCTTGATGTTAGTGGCAGGGCAGTGTATTTATTAAAGGGGACTCAAAGTTAAATATGGTCGGGGGTTTATTTCATCCTTAATCCGACCTTGGTTCCATTGCCATCTCAGCTATAGATAAAGCTAACCTGCTAGCATCCTGTTTTCTTCTAAATCATGTATTGGTGATATTGGTAAACAACCTCCTACCATTCCGAATACAGTCCATTCAATGTCTCCTGTGGTCTTCTGTCAAAAGGATGTCACAAGAATTTTGAACAGTCTTGATGCCAAGAAAGCGCCTGGTCCTGATAGTGCAATTGTTCTCAAAACCTTTGCTCTTGAGCTTACTCTTGTTCTATGTCAAATTTTTACACTTTCTTATTCCACCGGTGATTTCCCTTCTGCTTGGAAATTTGCTCATATCCAGCCAGTTCCTAAAAAGGGTGACAAATCCCTATCACCCAATTATCATCCCATTGCACATCTTATGGTTTGCCAACTATTTTTTGTAATTGGATATCCAGCTCTCTCTCTAACTGCTTATTGAGAGTGATGATAGACAGCTCTCTGTCTTCTAATTTCTCAAAATAATGCTGGTGGTTCCCACTGTTCATTCATCCTATCCATACCAGAAATCTTATCCATAGAAAGTGGAACGCACATTGCATTCCATCTTCCATGTTGAGAAACCTTGCCCTGCACAAACAGTTTCAACTTCTCGAATATCCACTACCAATATCTTAAATGCTGATCTCCATTGGGGCAAAGATAATTTAGTTGATTTCAATCCTTCTAAAACTCAGTCCTGTCTTATATCTCGCAAAAAGGAAGAATCCTTTTTGCGAGATTCTGGATTCCATTCAAAAGGGGACAGTTAGGTTAATTAATGACTCATCTCCAACAAAGTCACTCGACTCTGTTTCATAGACGTTCTGTTTCTGCTGCATGCGTTTTCTATATATACATCCATGGCCAATTCTTTTGAATTATATACGTCCATGGCCAATTCTTTTGAATTGGCTTCTACAATTCGCTCTCTCTCTTCCAAATCACTCCTAACACGTGCCGCAACTGTCCAACTTTAAACTCACAGAACAAACTTTTCTTCTTCCTCATTTATCCCTTCAACTTCTGTTTACTGAAACAACCTCCCTCCCTTCACACGTATTTCCTGAAAATTACAATCTGTGGAAATTCAAGTCGAATGTTAACAAGGACCTTGTCAACCTTCAACCCATCCACGGTACTAAGTACTGTAGGTTATAATACCTCTCGTGCTTAGGATTTTGATAAAAATAATAATATTAATAGAGATTCTGTTAAACATACGTATAATAATGTATTTAAAATGATTATATTCATGATAGCTATAATAAGTGGTGGATGGCTATCAAGTGCCATTGAGCCGTTTATTAGCTACACTGCCATGGTAACACTAAAAAAAAAAATAAACACCGCTTTGTATATTTGTAGTTATCGCTAATTTATATTTAATTTGTTTTTTACAGATTCGTATTTATAGTCGATGATTACAAACATTTAATGAACTCGTATTTGTAAGTCAACAGAACGAAGCTTTATGCGATTTTGAAAGTGGCTCTTTGTTACGTAAGACAAATGATCTACGCATGCGCATAGTGACGCTTTGGAATGCTGAATCATGGTTAGATTGCGCCAGAAAAACATTGGCTCCAATTTCTAGTTTTGTTGGCTTTCGTTTTAGAGTTTATTCGCAATGAATAATGAATAAGTAATTTATTTATTAAAAAGTTTCTTGTCATTATGCGATGATAAATTTGTAGTTAAATGATTAGGCAGACATTTTTAAAATATTATGGGAAAAGCAATATTGTAACAGTTTTCTTTTTCTTTCTTTCTTTATTTTTTTGCTTATATTGGCACTACTAGTTGATATTACTAACGGCTGCGCCTGTTTATATAGTTACCCTACCCACGAAAATTACCTAAAGGCGAGTTGGTCCAATTTAACGCCAAGCCAAAATCAGTTTATGCAGTTTGTGAGACTAATTACAGATTTCATATTCATAAATTTGTAGTGAGGTGCGATGTCGTCTTTCGAATTCGAATTTAGTATCAGGATTAGATGTTCAAATTCCTGATCTTATTTTATTCACTTAACTATAAATCCCAGGAAACCTGCAGGTTCTTAAGATTAAAATCGGATTTCAGCTATGGATCTACCAAAATTATATGTATCGGTATATATTCAGTTTTTTCTCCGATGATAGTAGGAGTAGATGGAAGATGGCTCTCTGTCTTCTAACTTCTCCACTCATGCAGGTATTCCCCAATATTCAGTTCTTTCTCCACTCTTTTCCTCTTGTATATTTTCCATTGACTGAAAATCCTATCAATAGTTTTGCTGTGCATTGCATTCCACCTTCCAGTTTGAGAAACCTTGCCCTGCTAAAACAGTTTAAACTTCTCGAATACCCATTACCAATTCCTTAAATGCCGATCTCCAGGTGGGACAAAGATAACTTAATTAATTTCAATCCTTCTAAAACTCATTCCTGTCTAAAAGGATTCCTCTGAAAAAAAAAAAAAAAAAAAAAGGATTCTTCTGCTCCTGTGCTTATCTTCGATGACACTGATTTCTAGGCAAGATTATATATTAGAGGATAACCCTGACTTCCCATCTCTCTTGGAATAAGCACATTACAAATATTGCTTCCTCTGCATCTAAAAAATTGGGTTTTCTCTTTCGTTCTCGGCCTTACTTTTCTTCCAAATAGCTGTTCACTCTGTACAAATCGCAAATCCGCCCTACTATGGAATATTGTTCCATGGTAGGCTGTATCTAGTGTGGTGCTCGCAAAAGCTCTGTGAGGTTCCTAGATTCCATTCAAAAGAGGGCAGGTAGATTACTTAATGAGTAGGCTAATGTACAAGTTAGTGCATTTGCATCATTTCTGTACATAGCCAACTACATAATATCGGTGTTTAGATACACCATAGATAACTCTTAATAAACTACAAAGTAGTTGTTGTAGGCATCATTTGCTGTTTCTCATATTGTGCTCTGCCTTCACGACGAGTTGCCATGATATTGCACTACTTCGAATAAGTAACTCTTCACTAATAGAGAAGACTATTGTTACTTATTCTCAGTTGAGTACCACCACCCAGACAGCACTGTTTCACGGCTATTGGCCGATCATCAGTGGGTGGGCAGGTACCCTGGTAATGCAGACATGACGACCCAGTTGTGAAGTTAATCACACAATATGAGAGATGCCAAGAGGTGTAGATGTCAATATTTAAAATAAATAAATGCACAAGGCATAATACTTTAAGAGTTTGGTATCTATATAATATCGGTGTTTAGATACACCATAGATAACTCTTAATAAACTACAAAGTAGTTGTTGTAGGCATCATTTGCTGTTTCTCATATTGTGCTCTGCCTTCACGTGAAACAGTGCTGTCTGGGTGGTGGTACTCAACTGAGAATAAGTAACAATAGTCTTCTCTATTAGTGAAGAGTTACTTATTCGAAGTAGTGCAATATCATGGCAACTCGTCGTGAAGGCAGAGCACAATATGAGAAACAGCAAATGATGCCTACAACAACTACTTTGTAGTTTATTAAGAGTTATCTATGGTGTATCTAAACACCGATATTATATAGATACCAAACTCTTAAAGTATATGCTTGTGCATTTATTTATTTTAAATAGCCAACTACATAAGTAGTTATAAATTGGCATCATTAAGTATATCTCATCTTGTGAATACCTTCAGAATGAGTAGCCATGATATTGCACTACCTCGAATAAGTAACACTTCACCATAAGAGAAGCCTATTGTTACTTATTCTCAGTCACTACTTCTCCTAATTCGAGGTAGTGCAATATCATGGCAACTCGTTGTGAAGGTATTCACAATATGAGATATACTTAATGATGCCAATTTATAACTACTGTACTTATATAGTTGGCTATGTACAGAAATGATGCAAATGCACTAACTAGTACATTAGTTAAACTATTCACGTAACCTGAGGCTTTAGCCCTAAACTATACTGTAACCTCAATGAGCAGGCTTGACGTAGCCGAGTGGTCAGGAGCGCGAGTGCAGTGGCACATGCTCTTTGAATAGACCGGGGTTCAAGCTCGTTACTGCTAAATACGATTCACATTTATATAGATTGATTATTGTAAACTCCACTGACCTGGTGGTCGTACCGGAGTATAAACAAGAACAATAAAGTCTCTCAACTAGACTCTCCCTTTCTACTGCTTTCATTTCTATAGATACTTCCATGGGCACTGTTCTTCTGAATTGGTTTCTATAATTCTCGCTCTCTGGTTCAAAACAGTCCGAACACGTGCCACAATCAGTCACCATCCTTTTATTTTCCAACTCACGAACCAACTTTTCTTCTTCCTAATTTATTCTTTCAACTTCCATTTTCTAGAACACCCTTCCTTTATAAAATCAGTGGTAATATTTGTTTTATTTAATATGTCAAAAATATGCTAGCGTCCATTCTCAGAATGACACACATGTATTTAAAAAAAAAAAAAAAAATTGCAACTTCCTGCTGATATCTGCAGAAGTTCTACAAGGAAGGGGAGGAGAGTAAAGCGTCCCTGGACGCATGAAGAGGGATGAGCGATACAAAGCGTGTCCCCTAATTATAGGCTACTCACTACTATTAAAAACTATAGGCCAGTTTTTTTTCTTTTTCTTTTAATTGGTTACTGCTGTATGTGGCCAATGAAGCGAGACTTGTTATTAAATAAGCAGTCACCTTCCAAACGAGCCGTTCTCTTGGGTTCGATAGTATCAAAGTTTGCCACGGGATTTCATGTGTTTTATCTCTCCTAATTTTGTTTCTCTCTTATTACCGTAATGGGAGGGGATTAGGAGTCCTCACAGCAATCGAAAAACAAGCAGAAAAGCAAAATAAAAGTAACGCTTGCTGCCTTCCCTTGAAAAGAACATTTCCCCGCATGCAGTTATTTCTACCAATCGTAGCAAGAATTGCTTAACTTACCAATAAGAGAATATGATAGAAATAGTCCCATTCGGATGTGGAACAATTGTCGATGGAGCAGAAATCATTGTAATAAAAATTGTACAACGTGCACCATGTATATTTGGAACCATGACCATTTAATATATTTCAGGTGTTAATAGTACAAACAGAAAAAAATAATTATTTTTAAAAGTTTTATGAACAATATTTATAATTAATAAATAACTTTATTATTTATTTTTTGTTCTTATGTTTTTTTTTTTTTTCTTGTGTTACGACCTAACCGGTCGTAACACAAGTATAATGGAGGGAGAACGGCTAACAGTTATGGATTATTTTTTTTCATTCATGATCTTAGCCATGCAGCCAGAGGGTTTTGAAATAGTGAACGTTCTGTTCAAAGGAATGGTTTGTTATAGACGGTTAAATTTAAAAGAAAATTATTTTCCCATTATGGATACAGAGAGAAGGTATAGTAAAAAAGAAAGACAAAGTAAGAAAGGCGAAGAATATAAAAGAGAGAACGAAAAGGGAGAAAGTGAGAAAGGGAAGGGATGCAACAAAACAGTATCAAAAAGAGTGAACGAAAAAAAAGAAGAGAAGCCAAAAAAAAAAAAGGGACAAAGCAATAAAAGGAAATAATGGGAAAGGGAGAAAGAAAAAAAAGGGATACAGCGAAAGAAAAAAGAGCATGTGTAAAAGAGAGCGAAAAAGGGAGACTGCAAACGAAAAATAGGGATGGAAAAGAGAGAATGAAAACGGGAAAGAGTAAGGGGGGAGAGCGAGCGCGTACTTTACGTATTAGCCAGGATAGCAAATAGTAATAATTCATTATTTATAACAAAAAAGATAATAATAATAGTAATAAAACGAGAAAAAAGAAACTGTTATGCGCAAACCATGACCATTTCGCTTCTGCGCAGCCATCCTATTGTTCATTCAATCAGCGAACCGCAATGAAAAATAATTCCAGTGCTTTAGCTACGGTATATGGATAGCCTATGTGATACGTATTGAAAAAAAAATAAAAAATAAATAAAATAAATAAATTAATAACAGTAATCGACAAATTCTATTTGTTCATTTTAATGAAATTTGGGAAGGCTCGAAAAGTCGTTCTAACAGATAATATCAATCCGATGTGAGTCGAGTTATTACATGCGGACGGACGGACCGATATATTTGTTAGTAATTTAAAATTTACATAGATTTTTAGTAAATCGAGAGTGAGGTGATCTTTTTTTTGAAGTCGTGGAAGTGTCGTGTAGCGAGGCTATAGGAAGGCAGTGAAGGTTCATTTGTTATGCAAAGCGACAATCATCCAGAGACTCTTCGAGTTATTTTAAAGAAGTTACCTTTCAGCATTGGATTGTCTGTGTAGTACGGAATGCAGTCTATAAACTGGTAACTACATCCGGGCGGCTTGTTTATAAGAAAAAGAAAAGAATATTAAAGTGCAGATGTAGCAGAATATGTGATTCCGGTTCTTACGTTATCTGTTTGTTGATTGCGATGAGACAGGTTTTCAATATAACTCTAAAATTCGTCCAAAGCTCTGCTGAAAACTGCGATTATGATCTGTAGAAAAGGACTCTTATGTTGTTTTGGGTAACAGAGGAAAGAAAGAAAAATAATAAAAATAGATAAGCAACGACACGCACGCTATTGTGTATTGAGTTGTGATACAATATGCGCATGCGCGATTTTGTGTTCGTGATTCTTCAACCATCGGCACAAATCAAATAATTACTGTCATTAAAGATCTCTGGAGAACTTAAGGTTCTCGTGAGATCTTTCTCTTTCAGTATCTTAGCAACCCTTACCTAGATTAAGCGCCTCCAATGAAACAGTTTGTCACATTCGTGTCAAATTTATGTACAAACCAATGCATGCAGTCTTTACCTAATAAATAGATTGTAAACGCTGTAAAATGTACTTTCAAGATGCACTGTCTGCTAGTTAAGGCTGTTTCTTAAAGTTGTTTCGTCTGTCACAGCCGTCTACGTCACAATGAAGATAAAGTCTTCTGTGTCATGTGTCAAGTCTTTTATTACTGCGTTTATTTCTAGCCAAACGATGATTAACGATCTATGGAACAGCGGTGTGTACAGTTTCTATTGAACCTGGGATTTCTTCCTCATTGATAACAACCCCGGGGAACAAGGGAAGGAAACCCAGTCTTAAGAAACAATTTTTTAATAGTTATGGCATCTAAGAGTATTGCATCACTGCAATGCGTACGCTGCCTGGCCAAAATATTAGAAATTTTGTTTTGATAGGATGCGAAGGAAATATATTTTAATCACGGAGGCATACGAAAGGTCACGTGTCAAGTTTTATGCCTTATGTACCGTCACCATTCATAAAGCATATGTCTTCGATGGATTTAAGAAACTTATCTGATGACATATACGCTAAATTTATTTCATTTTTTATCCAGAAGTGACTGCTTTCATGTTTAGGCAGCTTTTGTATGCTCGAAAGCTGAGGTGGCATTTCTCAATACACTTCCGAAGGCCAGTTTAATAGAAGTCCTCTGTCCTTCAAACCACGACTCTGCAGTAGAAATCACCTCATCATCAGCAGCAAAGTGTTTTCCACGAAGGAAGGACTTCAGGGTAAGAAAGAGGAAGAAATCTGAGGGCGCAAGGTCGGAGCAAAAAGATGCGGCAATATAAGTTTTTCTTGGCTCATTGACAACATTTCATGTTCACATGTGCCCTTTCCTTCTTGTTTTAAGGCATCAGAAGTCTTCGTCATGGACTAAGGTCTTTCCGCATTTAAACTGTTTTTACCAATGAGCAACAAACCTAGGTCGATTTTCTCTTTGCTGGACGAAAAACCTGAGTTTCCGGGAGAAAAACCATGCTACCCTCTCCTGAGACCAACCAACTCAGGCACGTTGTGAAAAAGAGGCCCATAAAAATCCCTCATGTCATCGACGAGACTCGAACTGAGGTCTTTTCCACCAGATGTGAGGAGGACGACGATCTTACCAACTGTGCTGCCCACGAGGTCTCATCTTCATAAACAGCGACCATTTCTTCCTGGATTATTTTGGGTTTCCCTTGCAGAAAGAGGAACAGATAAAACTTTAATCAAAATTTGTTCTTAGTTAATTTTTAACTGAGAGCCAAGTGGAGGAGAAATTGTTGAGGTTAAATATAAGAAAGGCACCTGGGGCGGATGGGATCTATCCAGTTATATTAAAGGAGGTGGAGAAGGAAGTAAGCAAGCCCTTAGCTATAATTATAAGGGCGTTCTTAGACTCAGGGGAGGTTCCCACGGACCAGAGATGTGCAAATGTATCCCCAATTCACAAAGGGGGGTTCAAAGGGTGACACGAGTAATTACAGACCTGTTAGTTTGACTTCTGTTCCTTGGAAAATAATGGAGTCACTAGACATTGCAGGATCATCTAGACAAAGCTGCAGTAATAATTCAGACACAGCATGGGCTTATTAGGGAAGAGTCTAGTCTGACCAGTTGGATTGGATACTACGATGTGGTCGCAAAGGAACTGGATGCAGGAAATAACTTTGATATCATATACTTGGATTTCAGGAAAGCTTTTGATACTGTTGCACATGGAAGACTACTGTACAATTTGGAGAGGTATGACATTAAGAGCAAGTTGCTGCAATGGATAAAAGGGTGGTAGAGTGGAAGAAGACAGAGAGTGGTAATCAATGGACGCTGCTCTTCGTGAACCAATGTTATTAATGGAGTCCCCCCCCCCCAGGGTTCGGTGTTGTTCCCATTGTTGTTTTCTGTATTTATTAATGATATTGATGAAGGTATATCAGGGTTAATGTCCAAGTTTGCGGATGATGCGAAGGTTGGCAGGGTTGTTAACGACAGTAAAGACAGTATGCTACTCCAACTGGATCTAGATAAGTTGGGAAAATGGGCTGAGAAGTGGCAACTGAAGTTTAACGTTGACAAATACAAAGTACTGCATATGGGTAGAAGTAACCCTCAGAGAAACATACGAACTGTGTGGTACTACGCTTATGGTGGTAGAAAATGAAAAAGACCTGGGAGTAATTGTGCAATCAGATATGATATTCTCTGAGCAGTGGAGACAGATTGCCAGAGCAGGTCATGGTGTGTTGTGAATAATATACAGGAATTGCTAGTAGGGAGAAGGAGCTGATTATCCCTTTGTATAAGGCAATGGTCAGGCTAGGCCTTGAGTACTGCGTACAGGTCTGGAGGCCTCATTTTATGAAGAATGTAGAGTTGCTTGAGCGAGTGCAGAGAAGGGCAACAAGATTGGTGAGGGGAACGAAGGGGTCCTCTTACCAAGAAAGGCTTAAGTTCCGCAAATTGCAGTGGCTGGAGACTAGGCACCTTCGAGCTGATCTGATTGAGGTGTACAAGACTTTGAATGGTTTGAGCAGGTTCAATGCTGGTGGAATTCTTCCTCTTGCTCAGATTACGCACCTGAGGGGGCATAAATTCAAACTGAGGAAAGACAGTTGTAGAATAGATGTGTGGAAACCTGAAACAAACTTCCATCTGTCGTTGCAGAAGTTGATGGCCTAAATAAATTCAAGGAAGAACTGGACAAACTTTTGAAGGGAATGGTAGCGTGAAATGTAATTTTTTTTTTATTGATGCTATATTCCTTTCTTGCATCATACGCGAATGTTAATGCTAATTTACTTTCTCATTGGACTTTTTTTCTTAATCATGTTTTGGGACAGGCAGTTCAAGACATCTGGATTTGATCAATTACGTTTATTTTACTCATCGTAGGATTTATAGGAAGATAGTTTCTATATTTATTTTATTAACATATTGTATATAACAGGATAGTCTTTATTACAGTATCTGATAACATAATATTCACTCACAAAGTCTTAAAGTTTTAAACTTTTTAAGGTTACAAAAAGGTAATGAGCGTTTAGATCCAGTTAGCTTAATAAACTGCCTTAATAAAGTTTCATTATTAATTTGCATTCAGACTTTTAAACAGACGCATCACTTATTACCATTTATTGACTGTGGAGTATTAAAGCTTTTATTACTAGTGATTTAGAAATGTCTTTCCTGGAGTTAGTAATAGATAAATTATAAATTTACAACACCAAATTTTTGGAGCCGCATTTTAATGATGTCAGAAAACTAAATACATTACTTCTGCTTGCATTAGTAATTTTTTTTTTTTTTTTTTTTTTATAAAACACAACAAATTATTTAAAGTAATTGTGTTTCATGAAGTAAAAATAAATTTATTAAATATTTTGGTCACTGAATTTAAATTTATCAAGACACCGTTTCTCTTTTAAAATGTAAAATTTTATCTTTTTCATTTTTGGTAGTGTCTAGGTTTTGGTCGTAGTAATGCCATTTCGGTAGTAGCATTTTTATCCCATCTTTTAAAGAGTATTAACGCGGTGTTTAGAAAACCTACAATGTGTTCGACTAATTGCTCCGGATTACAGAATATAATTACAATATACACTGAGTGATCACTGAATTATGACCACCTACCTAATACTTCGTAGGTCTCCCTATTGTCCTCAGTACAGCAGCTATCCGACGTGCCATTGATTCAACAAGATGTATGGTATGGCCAACCAAGTTGTGTGTAATGCGGTCAGTAATGCAGGTATGGAGGTGATTGGTGTATCCAGACACCTGATATGGCTTTCTATAGTGTCCCACAAGTGCTCTATGGGGTTGATATCGGGGGAGTTCGGAGGCCAATCGATATGCTGGAAGTCAGAACTGTGTTCCTGAAACCATTCTTACAACGAGTGCCCGATGGCTCGGCGCATTGTCATCTTGGAAGACACCATCGCCATTCAGGAAAAAGTGTAACATAGCGGGGTGTACACAGTCAGCAAGCAGTTGACGATAGCGAAGACCAGTGATACTTTGTTCCACATGCACCAGGAGTCCAAGTTCCTGCCAGTGAAACATGCCCCACACCATACAACCGCCTCCACCGGCCTGCACTTTTGATACCATGCATGTTGGATCAAGAGCCTCATGATGCTGACGCCAAATCCGTACACGACCATCCACAGTGTGGAGTAAATAACGTGACTCATCCGACCAGCACACCGTCTTTCAATCTTCTAACGTCCAACTTGCATGCACTTTGCACAAGACGAGTCTTTTACGCCGATGAACCTTGGTTAGGAGAGGATGCCGTAGGGGTCGTCTGCTGATATGGCCCATGCGTGCGACGCATGGTCATGCCAGACATTGTTCCGGGTTGGCCCATGTTGTATTGGATAGTCCACCCTTGAACAGTGCTGTGCCTTTTCGCCTGTAAGAGTCGTCGAACCCTGCGCCCACCTCTAACATCAAAATTTCACTGACCTTTGCAGTTTTGCCGTCGGGTCGTTGTTTGACCATTTTGACGGGAAATCGAGGCACAAGCTCGTTGAGCACCCACAATCTGTCCTTTATCAAAGTCCGATAAATCCTTCCTTTTACTCATCGCACTCGGAATTTTACTACCTGCTGAACCACTGACAACTAATCTATGCTACGTAGGTCGACTAACTGCTCACTCTTGTACCTCACGTGGTCAACGGGTCGCATTCAGTTTTCACAGGGGTGGGGTGGTCATAATTCAGTGGTCGCTCAGTGTATATAATTATTTTCAAGTTGTAGGTCATAGAAAGAAGCAAAGTTATTCATAATCTTGCAGCCACGCAGTGGCCAAAACAAAAAAACAAAAAAAAAAAAAAAACGAACCTTTCAAAAACGCGTGTCGTATCAGACTTTGAAAAAAGTGTTATCGTGGGTGTACACCTAGCAGGAGCCATGATTCAAGAAACTAAGGACATAACTGGTTTCTAAAACATCCATCTTAAAGCTTTTTAATGACTGGAAAGCAAGCGGTTCTTCGAAGCAGTTGTACTCTAAGGAGAGTTGTACAGAAAAATAAGACATTCAGCGTGCAACAAATAAATAAAATAAATTTTCTATTTATGCTCCGGGACGATCACACGGCCAGAGAATACGAGAAACAGCACCGTATTTAGCAATCAGGGGTTTGAACAGTGAACGCTCAAAGCACGTGTACGTATGCACCCTCCATCTGACCACTCGGCTAACATTTGAATTCAACCAAGTGCATAACTGCCCATTTAAACCGTATCATGTGCAGAGAATTGAAGAAATTGGGTATTGGTGGTCGCCTGTTCCAGAGAACAACAGAAAAATGGAAGAAAGTCACGTGCGCAGATGAATCACGATACACTGTTTTGCACTGATGGTAGGCAAAGAGTGTGGCGAAAAACTCTCGAAGAGATGGACTCTGCTTTCCTTGTTAAGAAAACCGAAGTATCTTGAGATGGTATCATGATATGGGGAATTTTTTGTTGTCACGGACTTGTCCGTTGATATCGGTGGAAGGTCTAAGGCCATCCAGGGAGTACTTGAATTTTGTATCAGATCTGCTGCACTCTGCAAGGTTACACTTTTATCCCGAAGGGGATGGCCACTTTATGGATGACAATGCAACAGCGGGTCGTGCCTGAATGGCTCTCCGAACTATTCTGGCACGATCTTCCCTGGGCCCAACATTAATCTGACCTCAATCCTATTGAGAATGTGTGGGATATGCTGGAAAATGTGCTATGTAGCGATTAAATTGATACTTTTTTTAAGACAACCAATTTTAATTAATGTGTAGAACATTAATAACTATAAATTTAATCAGATGTAGGCGGTCCCCTCCAACTTATTGTATTTTACTGTGTGTTTTGAACTCGATTGTCTTTGTAGAAGAAGTCGAACATTTTCTGTTGAGTGTGGGTCCTATTTTTCTTACCCCAGACTAGACTTATTATACTTAGTCGAACGGATAACCGACTTCCGCGTAAGTGTTTGCAGCGCCCTCATTGCCATCAGGCGACTTCTCAATTCTGTCGTGTACTAATTTCTTGCAGAGGCAGTGTATGTATTGAACCTGTTCGATGACATCAATAGTTTTCTGGCTTCTTAATTAATTTCGTACTGTTTATACCTAAAGAAGAGAACAGTATATAATATATATATAAAATAATATGAGACCTTAATTGTTTTTTTAAAAATAACTAGAGAATTTTAGGTTTTTTAAAATATTAATGGGAAAATTTCAGTAAATTTTAGTATACCTTTTAAAACTCTGTGTGACTCGCCTTTATTTAAAAATGGAACAAACATGTTGAAATTTTGTCTAATTTTTTTGAGTGAAATCTGTATGTTTATTATTTTGAATTTTGACGTAATACAAAACCAGCGAACAGCGAATCAAATTATTTTGTTATTTTAAAGTAGTCAAAGGAGCTGTTAAAATAAATAAAGGTTATAAATAATTTTATTTTCAAATAGTCTACAGGAACTGTTAAAAAAAAGAAAACGTCCTTTTACCCATCCATTCGCTCCAAACGTTTGTCCAGTTCTTTCTTGAATTTATTTAAGCTATTAACTCCATAACGACAGATGGAAGTTTGTTCCAGCAATTAACCACCCGCTGTCTAAAGGCAAAAGTCCCCACATCTGTTCTACATCTGTCTTTCCTCAATTTGAATCTATGCCCCCTCAGGTGAGTAATCTGAGCAAGAGGAAGAATCTCATCAGCATTCAGCTTGCTCAACCCATTCAAGGCCTTATACACCTCAATCAGATCACCTTGCAGGTGCCTAGTCTCTAGCGGCTGAAATTTGCAGAACTTAAGCCTTTCTTAGTAAGAGCGTCCCTTGTTCTCTTACCGATCATGTTGCCCTTCTCTGTACTCATTCTAGTAACTTTAAATCTTTAAAATGAGGCCTTCAGTCCTGTACACAGTACTCTAGGTGTGGCCTGACCATTGCCTTATACAAAGGGACAATCGCCACTTTATTCCTTCCGGCAAAATTCCTGTACATCATCGATGATACTTCATGACCTGCGCCGGCAGCCTGTCTGCACTGTTCAGAAAACTTCATATCTGACTGCACAATTACCCCCAGGTCTTTTTTCATTAAGAGACAGAAAACGGAACGAAGACATAAAGAGAGAACATGAAAGTGAAAAAAAATGTTATTGACACTATCAAAGAAAAGCGTTTAACATGGTATGGACATGTAAAACGGATGCAAGAAACCAAATATCCAAAGGCTATCCTGGAATTTATACCTCCTGGAAGAAGGAGAAAAGGAAGACCTGGGAGGACATGGATGGATGGAGTACGGGAGTTCATGACAGCCCGAGGCTTAACCGACCAAGATACCTTGAACCGCACTTTATGGGGGAAAAATTTTCTACCAAAAAATAACTTGTAGGCTGAGGAAACCCATTGTAAATGGAAACACCCCTCTTGAAGAAGAAGTCTTTTTAATTCTCCACCTCCCTGAGTGTAGTATCACACAGTTGGTACATTTTTCTGGGGTTACTTCTGCACATATGCAGTACTTTGCGTTTGTCACTGTTAAACTTCAGTTGCCACTTTTCTGCTTAACTTTTATATATCCTGTTGCAGTAGCATACTGATATTAACAACCCTACCAAACTGTGTATCATCTGCAAACTTAGACATTAAGCCTGATATACCTTCATCAATATCAGTGATAAATACCGAAAACAACAATGGGCCGATAACACTTACCCTTAGCAACTTACCCTTAATTAGCAACTTACCCTTAATACCATTCTACTCCAATTTGTACAGTAGTCTTCCATGCGCAACAGTGTCAAAAGCTTTCGTGAAATCCAAATATATGATATCAAAATTATTTTTTGCATCCAGTTCCTTTGTAACCACATCATAGTATCCAATCAAATTTGTCAGACAAGACTTTCCCTTAACAAACCCATGCTGTGTCTGAATTATTGCTGCAGTCTTGTCTATATGATCCTGGAATGCATCTTTAACAAGTGACGCTATTAACAGAAGTTAAAGACGCTCTTAACAGAAGTTAAACTAGCAGATCTGTAATTACTCGTGTCACTCTTCCATCCCCCTTTGTGAATTGATTGCATTTGCACATCTCCAGTCCATGGAGACCTTCCCTTAGTCGAAGGATGTTCTCATAATTAAGGCTAAGAGTTTGCAAACGTCCTTTGCCGCCTCCTTTAATATAACTGGATAGATCCCATCCATCTCAGGTGCATTTCTTATGTTTAACTTCAAGAATTTCCACCATACTTTGCTCTCAATTATTGCAAAATCTTTAAGCACCATGTTAGAGTTTAATAAGCTTCTGTCCTCCACTTCCCTAGAGAATTCCTCATGTGTGAATGCAAAATACTCATTCATTTTGTCAGCTACCTGAGCAGAATCATCAACAGTCGAACCATCGATATCAAGTGGACCAGTCTGATTCATCCCCTTCCTTTTAGAGTTTACATAAGTAAAGAACTCTTTGCTGTATTTCTTTGCATCCTTTGCCAAAGATTTGCAGACTAGTTTATATCTGCCATTGGCTTCTGTTTTGCCTGTGAAAAAAAATCCCATGCATTTTTCTTCTCTGCCACGAATCTCATTAATTCATCTGACATCCATTTAGGCCTAAACCCTGAACAGTATTTTTTAGTTGGAATGAAAAGCCTAGTAGCTTCCAAGATTCATTCCCTGAAGGCCTCCCATTTAGAATAACTGTCTGAAACCCTTACGAAAGCATGAAACCTTCCCTTTACCCGTGATGATAATTACATCATCGTATGCAACAGATTTTGACAATCTTCATCTTTGATTTCATCTAAACTAATAAGCATTTTTTTTATTTGTGTCGGGTGAAAAAGAAGGCAATATGAGCCTTTCTTGTGTAGGCTGAGAGGTTTTGTTCATTGGTATTTGGGGTCCTTGTAAATTGGAGCCCTCTGTGTGTTGCATCCCCTCCCCTCATAAGAACTTGCCCTGTTTTATTTCATTTAATTTTATTATTATTATTATTTATATATTTTTTTAAATGGTAATTCCATTTACGAAAAGTAATAGAACTCATTTTTTCGAAGGACAAAAGTAGGAGGGATAAATGAGAAAGAAAAACTGTTAATTCTCTGTGAGTTGGGAGGTTAACTGTGAATGGATTTTAACAAATTGAGGCACGTGTTTGGAATGGTTTCGAAGATGGACCTAGAATTACAGGTGCTAAGTGACAGGTCGTTAATTAATCTGACCACCCTTTTCTGGACAGAGGAGTCTATAGTTCACGAGAGGGTCTGGGGCCCTACCACAGATATGGAACGAATAGTCTATTGAGTGTCATCGACAATGAGCATGGCAGCGTCATATTCTTTTTTGACTTTTTGTTGTAAGAAACAAAACAGGAACAAGTTTTAGAAGGATTGAATTTAACTAAATTTTCTTAGCAGTGTTGAAGAATTACACGAATATTGACATTGAAAGAACGCATTATGGATATTCCAGAAGTATTCAAGACGTTGTGGTTGAATTTTGAACAGCCGGGTTTGGCGAACTAGAAGGTGGAATGTTGATGTGTTGTCATCAGCAAAACTATCGTTGGGATTTTCAATCAGCGAAAGAACGTCGTTCATATACACGAGGAAAATAGTGAGAGAACGAACAAAACCTTGGAGAAAAATAGCATTAGTTGAGAAGACAGCTGTCTACCACCGCACACATTGAGAGTCCAGAGTGGGAACTGGCTACCCAATTTCAAAACGCGGAAGACAAACTATAAGATGGAAGTTTGTTTAGATCTTTATGACGAACATGATTGAAAGAACAGAGAGAAGTGCAGAGGGACTGTAACTGGAAGGGAGGGATTCGTCACCCCTGTCGATTTTCAGAAAATGGCTCGACATGAGCAGACTTCCATGCAGAAGAAAAATAAATAAATAAAACAGTGGAATAAGAGAGTGTAAAAAGGCTACACAAAACAGATATTAACTGTGGAGCCCAAGTTTTAACAACTCCAGAATTTATAGACCTGGAGACGTCTTGGTGGTGATTGAGGCAACTGATAATTGGGATTCTGTCAGAAAAAGTAAGTGAGGTTTAGCAGATTGTAGATGGAAATGGACATCGTTGAGACTGGAAATGAGACCACGGATATCTGTGAAATGAATGAGGAAGTTTTAGCTTTTTGTTCTTATATGTATATTGTGTATTTGCCTAGTTGACATGCCAATTTGCAAGGTGTGCTGGCTGAAAAAAACCCTGAATAACTCACGTATGAAAACCCTACACCCTCCGCTTCAGATTAGCTAACTACAGCCGCTATTGAGGAGGACTAGAAATACTTCCGGCCGTTTACGGGAATCGAACTCAGACCTCCCTAAATGATTGGCAGACGCTGATGTGTTGTACCGAGTAAGTTGTCACAAAGGACATGGTGTACGCCCAAAAAGAATATAATCAGCTGCTTGACATAACGTGGCCTCGACAGTCCCTATACAAACTACTGGGATTCCCTTCATCACAGTTGGCAGAGAAGATTCAACGAGATTATACACATGCTGATCGGATTGCCTTCTAGTTTTGCTAGTAGGTTCAGTCTAATTGACTATTTGGTGGTCGATCTGTGAAAGCCGTTTTAAACCTGTACGTTTGAAATATAAAATCCATACTGCGCGGTTTAAACGCATCTACACTTCTCATATGCTGCCTACGAAGGTATTAACTAAAATCAGCTCTTATGGTTGTTGCTTAGATTTTATGTCAAGGTTAAGTCCATGAGGTGTACTCTATTGCGCGTAATTTGCTTTTGCTTGATGAAGACTCCAATTTCCAAGAGAGGGGAGAAAAAAAATGGAAAATTCACGAGCCTGACTAACTCAGCCAGAGCGTCCACAAAGTCCCTAAAAGTTCCTTGCGTATAAACGTGACACGAATCCAGCCTCCGTGGCCTAAATTGACAGCCTTTCTAATTACTCTAAGCAAGTACACCTAGGATTCGTTAAGATCCTTTGCTGTTTTTGGATCGAATGGGATCAGACAACTTCTCTTAAGACCTGGTCAGATGGTTCATTATTAAGGTCTTTAAGAATACACCGTCTTGTCTCGCTCGATCGAGAAACAGCGCGAGGGATCTGATGAGAGATGCTACACATCAGATTATCAAGGTGTGGCTTACCTCTCCAAAATTTCGAGTGTGGAACGACAAACAGTTAACTTTGTAAGGGTTGTTTTGAGTTATAATTTTTAGAAATACTGTTCTTCTTTTAACCAGAGGGAGGGTTACTTTCAACACCAAACCCGTCAAATTAGGACTTTTCGACTTTTCTCGTGACCACAGGATAGTAAACTTAAAATGAACTGTTGAATTTATATATGAGAGATTATTTGTTGTCATGGAGCATGCGCGTAAAAGACCAGGAGTCTGAAATAGGGTAGGGGCGCCGTACGTTGATCGAATTAAGAGTAATTTAATTGCCAGCATTTCAGCTATTAATAATTTTGTATAGTTATGTTGGACATTAATGATTTTAACATCATTAAATAAAAGCGTATATCTGATAGTATGAAAAGCCAATTCTGAGGCCGCGGCACGTGAAGCAAGTACTGAAGCCGTGTGTTTTTTCACCCTTGTATGCAGAATTCATCGTGTAGATCCCTGATAGTAAGAGCAATCTTCGCATGAAATATGGTAAACTAAATCGTTTATTTGAAACGTGAAAGATGATCGGATAGAATAATTTATTTAATACAGTCTGTAATTTTCTAGAAACAATTTTAAATTGTGTGTCTTTGAAATGTTGATTGAGTTGTTTATGCCATTCGATGCAAGGTACAGAAATAAAATATTTTTTCTTGTTACTGTTTCTATTCGAAGCAATTTGTGTTCAGTTTATTTTCCCCTTGTTCTTTAATATGTCTAATTACAGATGGGGGTAGCCACGATTTCGCAATCTGTTTGTCAATATTTCTATTTCGTTGTGTAAAGTAGATTCAGATGAAGAATATTTAAATGCATTTATGAATTGATTTAACATGATCGATCTTTTATACGTGAAGGGATGGTAGAAGTCATAGCGTAAAAACATGCCATTGTTTGTAGGTTTCCTATATATTTTAAAAGAGAATGTCATTCATGTTACGAGTAAGGGTAGGGTAAAATTTAAAAAATTTAATGACCTATTATCCATGTTCTCAGTTTCTAAGGTAGTCTAGGGTGGATATTATTGAAAGTATAAGATTTTTTGTATAGTAGTAGAGTCAGTGATACAAAGGACGTCATCTGGATATGTACCATAATATGTGATCCTAGGAAGGAAAGGCCATGAGGCCATATGGTTTTACTATATTATATAGATGGGTGGCTAACGACGAGAAAGCTGAATGTTTGTACAAGACGATTGGACGAATGGGGTAGTTTGCCTTATGTAGCTTAATTTGACCAAAAAGTGAAGGAATATTATATGTTCTAGCTTTTAATAATTTAGTTGGGCCACATAAATATAATCCTTTCGATATAAGGTCAGCAGTTTGTTATATTGGTTCACCAGATTCAGAAACAAGTATGCGCTAATTTCTTGATAAGTAAAAGTGTCAGAAATTACGGTATTTAATTTGTTTATATAATCTATTTTATCAACTATTACGAATTTCTTTTGAGATCATGTAATGCTGAAAGTTTGTTCTTATTAAGTTTAGGAGGGGAGCAATTTTTGGATTATTAACCACCTGATTTATCTGCTGGATGATTATGTCTTTTTGTGCTATGTTTCGAAGACCGAATTCGACATCTTCATACAATTTTCAGACCAATCACGTTTCACAGGATTGTTTTCTAAATGCGCTTCTTTAATATGCGGTACACAAAAGATGTTTACATTAACGAGGTGCTGAGTGATGATCCCAATCTACGACAACAGTCAGCTAAGACGCACGCGAAAATGTACTCATCGAGTGAAGATGTTGATAATGAGCCTAGTAAAACTCTCCTATCTTGTATGGTCTGATGAGGTAATGGGTTAAAGGATTCTGTTTATTACATAAGGCTGCACTTTCGAAGTTCCAAATCGAATAAATTAACTAACGTGACAATGAATAATTTCAATCATACACCATAATTTAATCTTCACGTAATCAGAGAATTAGCAGCGCAACAGGCTGGAAGGCTTCTACGTTTGGGGTTCTGCATTCCTATATTTTGTTAAGAAAAATAGGCAACAACATCATTTATTAAGTTCGCGTGAATGGGTTATAAAATAATCACCTCTGACAGTCAAACAATTCTTGTAATGAGTTGTTCACAAGGCTGATGTTAAGTGCCTGTGGTAATGAATCCCCCCCCCCTCCTCTACAAGATTAGATCTTAGAGCGTGGAAGGGTCTGAAAGTAGGTCGAAGATGTGAGCATGTCCCACATATGTTTAATCGGATTCAGGTCCGTATATCTGGCTGACAACTCCATTCGTTGGATATTTTCGCTTGGAATAAATTTGTCGACCAGATGAATCCCGCGTAGAAGAGCATTGTGGTCCATGAAAATGAACTCAGGGCCGGTGTCGTTGTTGTTGTTATAGCGTTTCAGGCGCATCAGCGACTTAGATCATATTGCGCCCCAGAAGGGTTGCAGTTTCTAAGATATTCATACCGACACATGTGGTGTTGTCTGCCACGACATATGTTGACTGCCACTGTTCAAAATCACTTAAATTTTTCATTTTACCCATTCTCGCACTGAATTGGATAGATACAACATCTCTTTTATATCTTATGGCACGAACGTGGGGTGCTATTACTGGAGGAGTATCCCATTTCATTTAATGGAAGCCACATCTAAGAAAAGTACCACTTTCCTCTTGAGTACATCATACCTTCAGCTCTGTTTATAAGTCGTAACAAAACTCCATTTGAGTTACAAAGTGCTCTTGACTCATGTGATTAACGTAAAATGTTTATCCCCCTACTCCCCTTTCTGCCCACTAAACATTTCTAGACGGTTTCTTTCATATACAGAACTTCTTACTTCAGAATCGTTATCTTTTTCTGTTGTGGGCTCCGTGTAAGTGCTGCAAGTGATTACTGGGTTACTAAAGTTCTCCAGTGTCTTCAGGTTTTACTGTTTGATGTGGCTTCACAGCAAACTTCATAAATGAACTCTTCTTCTTGGAGATCCGATCACATGGTCCCAAAACTGTGTATCGCTTTGAGTGAATGATCTTTCCCGACTCTGTACAATTAATGCCCTTCCAGAGGGACGATGGAACCTCCTCCTTCACCACCTTACTCGGTCTGTCAAACATTTTCTTCTCGCCATATTGATATTGGTCACATCATATTCTGAATTTTGCCAATGTTTGCCACTTCATTCTCCGGACCTTAATCTTTGTGACTTCTGGTAATGAGATTTGAGAGTTTATCGAGGCAGTAGTCAGTTTCTGGGTGATGGAAAGCATCGTAGGTTATGTGCCAAAGTTTTCCGTGACCTTCAAGTAACAGTTGATCATGCTGTATTTTTTTCCAGCATTTATCTTCTTTCATTACCTTCGTAAACCTCCCCTATTCATCATTTCAACATTCTTCAAATTTTCAGTGAACTCTATATAGCGGTTCCTTCCATTCATCTTAGCATTCTTATTTCTCCTAACTGGTGCTCCAAACAGTCCGTCCCTCTTCCTCCTCTAATTCCTCATCTATCCCTATCAGTCATGAGCATGTATTAACGTTTCAAAGACCATTACTGGATGCTTACACTTATAATTTATAAAGATCGGCCATTTTGTAAGCGCCAATATTTTCAATTTTATATCGCAAAAACTACTTAAAATTAATTTTAACCTTATCCTCTGCTGTTGGAAAATGGAAATATGATTGAAACTCGAGTACAGCATTTGTGCAAGATGAACAAGAGAATGGAAGCGGTGTGTAGTTAAAGAAGGTATTGAGAGAGAAGGAGAAGAGATGCTGCTGCCAGTAATTAGGGGATTGTCAGAGTAATCGAAGATTCCACCATAAACAATACATCGTAGTCTAAACAATCTCTGCTCCGATGTATTATAAACAATACAACGCAGTCTAAACTCTTCTCCGATGTGTTCTTTCAACATAAACTACAGTGCATTATCTACTCACTTCACGCATCCTAATAAAAATTAAACGGTATTTTTTCCCCACTGGAACAAAGTAAGAACGTTCAGCATTTTTTCCCCCTTTATTTATTTAAAGCCTTCATACTTTTCTCCCTGTCGTTGTTTGACTATGATAAATAGCACCTTATGTCTGTATCATGATCCCATAATTGATCAACTTGCTCCAACCAGTCAATTAAAATTTAATTTGTTGTTATACCTTAATTTGAATTTTTTTTTTTATCCTTAGAGAAAAAAAAAATATCACCATCCTTTTCACACAAATACCGATCCAAATTATCTCCGCTCTTTCATAAAAAGATCAGTGGAGGAAGATGAGACCGGTGTATTGAGAGAGAGACCAGATGCGTTCTCGCAATAGAATGAGTCATTTGTCCTAAAACACTCTGGTGCAAGCTATGAGAAAACATCCCGGAGTTTCACATCAGGTTCAAACTAACGTCGAATACCTCTCAGAGAGAGAGAGAGAGAGAGAGAGAGACTCGCTTTTCTGCTGTGAATACAGGCACCTTCCCGTCTTCTCACATATGCCATATGAGCCTATTAATCATCCTGATTACTTTAAGCGAAATACTTAGACAAGCAACGACATGATGTGAACCCAAATAATTAATCACAGTCTCGCACTTCGCCGCCGCTAGTACGGCTGGGCTGTTTCGCAGTAATATCATTTAACTGCTCAGCTGGCTGTCATCGGTTATTCTCCAACAAGGGAGGAAGAGTACGGCTAAAGTTTTACGGCATTTTCACCTTAATAAATCGAATGGTAACTTCATCAACACTTAAAAGATCCCTTTGTTTTCTTCGGGTTGTTGTCGAGGATTTAAATCAAAATTAGCCTTGTGAGACGTGATGGTAACTTCCTTGATAGAGTAGCTGCTTGTCTTGTGCTCCTCTTTACAAGAAAATTAATCTTTCTGATGGGAAATAAACTTTTCTCCCCTTCCCCGTGCCTTTTTTATATAAATTGAAGTGGGATTTGGTAACAGAGCCACCTGTTGTTTGTTCCAGAAACTAATTATCTGCGTGTACAACCCAGGATTACTTGGAACGTCATCCTGTTTCCTTTCCGGTTGAATCTATCCCAAATAATACTTTCTAAGTAAGGGACGATGGAGGTTGTTATCTTAGTCAAATGATTAATTTTCTTCTAAAGACTGAGAGCGTGTTTTGGTTGAATATGCTGCCGTTGGCATTATCAACGTGGAGATTGTTCGAGTCCATTTCCATCCCCCTTACTTCCTTTCCACCCGATGAATTCCCCTTCCTCATTTGGAGGAGCTTCATTGAAAAATTTCCTGTCGCCAAGTGAGACTCGTGCAAAACCAAAGGCTCACTTGGTGACTGATCCGTCGATTTTCTCCTTAACGTGGTAACCTAATCTAAATTAATGCTTCTGGTAATTATATAACGGTCTGAGTGATTTTGAATTCATAAATTTTAGATAATGTGATTCATTGTCATTACCAAGAGCGGTTTTACCTGCCACCATAAAATATTTCATTAAAATCCTAAACCAACGTTGAAAAGTCACTAGTAGGATACGAATATAGTGTGGTTGGTAAAGAAAATTAATCGATGGACTTTATTTTTATGCTGCACGTCAGTTGTTTATATTTCAGTGTCATTACCCTCGGAGTTCCTTATTGATGTTGGCACATTACCAGCATGACACGAAGCTTGTTGAACTGAGGTTCATAATTCGACACTCTTTACTGTTTTCAGTTGGTAGTGTTCGGTTAAATAATAAATAGGTTATGCCATCAAGAAAAACATTCGATTGTAAAAGGTTGATCACTGAGTGATTAATCCTAATTAATTAGTGGTAATGTACCAGTTTTAATCGCTTCTGGACTATGTGATGCCAATGGTGAACTTTTGAGATCAGGCAATCAGTACCACCTGTGGTGACTTTTATCTCAAGGTCATTTTTTTTAAATGCTTGATACCACCCTTCTGGTACCAGTTGGTCGTTTGCATACTCTTTGAAGTACAGAATTATTTTCCATAAAAACAGCCTGATTACAATTTCTACTTTCTAAATTCAAATTCTTTATAAATGACGTTAATAATCTTAATTAGATTTAAAAGATGAAAAGGTTCTGTTAGTTTCTAACGTTTATTAAGTGTTAATCACCTTAAAAAATTAAAAATCCCCAATAATTTTATACAATATTAGAACATGTATAAAATTATATATATAACTATTAAATTTAATTTTATTTTGCATAATAACAATTAATATTATTTTCATTATATGGCATATCATTATTTTCATTTAATTAAATATTTTAATTGATTTATTACTTAATGTTGTTTAATTACATAACTAAAATACAAGAATTATTCATTTAAATTTTAATAATATAAAATAAATTTTCTGTTTACACTTCGAGACGAATACATAATGAGAGGGAGTTTACAAAATAGAATACAGGATTTTGTAGTCACATGAACTTGAACCACGGTTAATTCAAATTTTTTTTTTTTTTTTCATTTGACCTCTCGTTTAAATTTTTAATTTTTTGATACCCTGTTTTTCTTAAATCTGTGGCATGAAATAATTTAAGCTTATTATTTATTTATTTACTTTTTTTGCATTTAGCATAGTGGTTTTATCGTTTTCTTAATTTGGGCAGAGGCACATACACGTGTGTAAATACAGTATATATTGTTTATTATACAACTAGTACTAAGTATAATTACTTAAACAGCTTAGTAATGAATATCTAGATCAATTTAGGCTAATCTGTGTAGGGTTATGGGATTAACAAAAGTCTCACAGTCAACTTTTATACCAAAAATCTGTTAACTGTTAATAAATAGCTCTTCATTTTGGAAGTTATTTAAGTTTCTAAAAGGAAGACCATTAAATAGAGAAACGCGAGACGTACTTTCTGATTTTTTTTTCTACTGAATTCTAAAAGAAAGCTACTCGATGGAGAAATTATTATTTTTTTCTGGATAGGCTTATTTAAATCGAATAATAAACTCACATCATCCAAATTCTTCACAACATCCTATCAGTCTTTAAAATGTTCAGTTCCGAGATTGGAGGGATTGAAAAATTCAACTATAATGGTTCAATAAAAAGAATACCGCTTGATAAAACGTTCATTATTTAAAATGAAACAAGAAAATATACGAGAAAGAAATGTGGTGTGTTGTTTTAATATCCTGTGATTGGTAATCTTTATTGTACACCAATTTTATATCTGAAATATCTTCTCTTTCGATAAATTATACAAAAGTTAAGATGCATACCGAGTTTATATTTAAAGTTAAAATACAATGACGTCAGGAGAGAGAAAGCGTTTATCCACAAATATATTTTAGTGTTAATATCGCTCAATACTTTATCTTCCTAAACAGGCCTCATTTTAATTTTCTTGGACTATAAGCTGATTTCCTATGAGGTATATTTGTGATAAGCGACTGTAAACAGAACAATGCAACGAATATCCCTTTTCAGGTCAAGACAAAAGTAAACAGATGCTGGGAAGAATCTCAAACAATAGGATTAATAATGAAGTCACTTTTAGAGAGATGCTACAACGATGGGTGATGCCCGAGTTATTTTTCTGTCGAGTAATTTTTTTTCTTTAATTTTATTTCCTAGTTGTTTGAATAAAGGAAAGCAGCATGTCTAATCTTTAAAAGTAGGTCGATGAAGACTTGTTAAGTGAGAGAGACATGTCATCTGTTCGTACCACTTTTACAAGTATTTGCTCCATAGTGTTCCGTAGCAGACAAAGCCCAGCGAAAGAAAATAAAGAGAGAGAGAGAGAGAGAGAGCTTTCTCCTAGCGTCATTGTCCGTGTTAAAGCCAGCTATTATCACCCCCAGCTTGAGCATATAGGCTCTTTGAAGCTATCGCGGAATAAAAATGGCTGAAGAGGGCAATAAATTACTGCCAGGAGAGCTTGTTTGGGTAATTACCGGATTACAGGTTGGCCGCCTGCGGTTTTTCGCGACAATTATTGCTTTCCGAGACTATTTGTCATTGGCTCGAGGGCTCCTTTAAGGTTCACGCTGCGCTTTCACACCTTTCTTAGATGAAGTTAATCGTTTCTACTCAAGTCCATTTTTTCTTCTCTTTTTTTATTTTTCACACTCTTACCGCTTTCGGTACTTTGGTTTAATTGTGGTAACCAACGAGCTATTGACATCATGAGTTAATTTGCTTTACGACACCATTTAATCCCAGTTGTTGTTATAGAGAAACACTTTTCATTTTTTTTTTTTTTTCTGGTATCGAGATCACTTCACTAATGTCAAGCAACAGGTTTCAAATTTTGTTAATACCAGGAATGATTGAATATATCATTTTGGTTATAACAAAATATTTGGAATTTTAACTAGAAACTACGTTACTGTATTCTATACGATTTTATTTTTATCAAAATCATGGAGATTATTTCACTTCACTAATGACAAGCAACAGGTGTCAAACTTTGTTAATACCAATCATGATTGAACATATCATTTTGGTTATAACAAAATATTTGGAATTTTAACTAGAAACTAGGTTACTGTATTCGTTTAATTCTATATGATTTTATTTTAAACATACGATATAATTATAATAAAAGAAAGCTAATTGATATTAATTTCTCTAAAAGAGAATATATTTTTATAATACAGCTCATTTATTTGAATATATAAAATCTGGTTGTCGTTGTGAAATAGCTCTATGGTGGATAACAACTCTATAATGAATTATAAAATGGATCAGGAAGTCCAGCTTCATCTTACAATGTATGCAATGAAAGAATTAACTGGGACTCCATTCATGTAGTTGTGCAATGCCTGGTTATTCTTTACGCAACGTAACTTCATGATAAACTTATCGCAACAGTCACTAACCTTAACTGAAGGTGTCTTGAATTCTTAACAAAGTTAAACGACTACCTTGACTTGGCTTCTTTTTTTTTCGTGACAAATAATTTTAGGAAAAAAAAAAATATATAAATAATACATACACGGTCTGAATTCTAATATGTCATTTCGTAATCCATCTTCATCGTCATTTAAATGTCCTGTACTGTATTACAGTAATTATGGGGTGAACTGCAAGTTAGATTTTATCTCTTATACCAGGCCATTAGGCACATATGGCCTAATTAAGGATCCCTATAATTGCTCTACTGCCAGAAACATACTAAACCGTCTTTATGGGGAAAGTATGTTCTAAACAAGATTTGCTTCACACGAACACTTTGGGGATCTTCAAAAAGCTGGTTTATGCTAAGATTATTTTTTTTATTAATTGATAATTTTTAAATTACCTATTGCAAGTGTTTGGTATCTTTATGGCGTTCCTAGCTATAGTTAATTGATAAAATTCTTCTTGTAATATTGTATTTTATTATTTAATATTTTGTAAGGTATAAAGCGCTTTCTTTTATGACTTCTAAATGAAGCCCCCCAGAATACTCTTTCAGAATGGAGCACTGGTATATTCAGTGTACTCTATTGATATATTATAATAGTACACCAGTGTAAAAATGTAATAATTATTTATTTTTACACTGTATTACACTCGCTATAAACTGGGCACCGGCTTTTATATAAAAAAACATTATTTAATTTTAATTAACTGTTAAAGAATATTTATGTTTATTATTTTAAATTTTTTGGTTATTAAACTAAATTCATTTATACACCTTTCTGTTTTTATAAGCCAGTTCTTATAAATAACTATATATATATATATATATGACAAGTGCTCTTGCTTATGATTTTTCAACGATGATTTTTGAAAATTGGTAGAAATAAATTATTTTTGTTTATTATTCTCTCATTTGTTGCTTGGAAACTGCTGTGATATTAATGTACGCAACTTAGTGTACACAGTTGTTTGTAAACAAATAATTTATACAAAAAAAGTAAGTTTATTTAAGCTTTAAAAAATAAACCTTATGGCAATGCATGCTGTACTATTGACCACGTGTTTAGCTATAGAATTTATTTCACTGAAGTAGTTATTTGATTTAGAATTAAACCAGGATTTTTTAGTACATGATAATTGTGTTTAGTTCACTATGGCTATCAAAATGAAAGTTGCTTAGTAAATATTACGTTTTGTAGCCATTATAATTGATGCTTAAATCGTAATAGTCACTTTTAATTAAGAATCCAAACTAAGACTAAAAGAGAACTAATGAAATAAATCTCAGATGGATACTTTAAACCTGGATTATTCCCCCTTTAGTTAATTTGGTAATAAAATGCACATTTTCTTACTAAATAAACCATGCTCTCAGTAAGGTTTAAAAACAATTTTAATTCTTAGTAGTTTAGTTTCTCTGAGTAATTCTGTTTTTTTTTTTTTTTCTTCATATTAGAATGTCATCATTTGTATGAAAGGACATTGGTCCATCTGCACGAAATCTGAAGTGCTAATTAAAAAAAAAAAGATATAATATAATTATTGCAGTTTAGATAACAGTGTAATGGAGAAAATATCAACTATTACAACCAAGAGAATGAAAAGGGAACAGTTATATTGGTGTGATAAAATGCAATGAGATATGGGAAAAAAGGAGTGGATTGAAGTGTTTTTCCTGATCATCAAGTACATAATTAATTTTCTGTTTATACTCTGGATGGCCTACGGGATCAAAGAAGTTTGCAAGATAGAGATTAAGGTGCATTCCTTTTGAAGAAGTAAATGATGGACATTGTTGAATAATAAGAGTTAAAAACAGCAACGTCTTTAGTGCAATAAATGTGTGAAGGTATGTTGCTTGTGGTGAATCCTGATTTATCACCTCTTTCTATCCCCCACCCCAAACTTAACATGCAAATAGAAATATTTGGACAATCAATGAACTGAAGGTACAGTTATGTTCTACAGGTTTCCCCCAAATGTCTCTTTTGTTTCGATAAGGTCACTGAAAGGACGGGAGTACTTACCAGGTTTTGGAACGCTGCGTTTGACTTGCATCCATTTATACGTCGGAACAGGTGCGGGTTGTGCCACTGCCACCCTCGGCCTGTTGACAGTCGGAGAATACTGATAGCCGCCATTCACTTGGCAGCTGTCCCGCAGAGAGGGGTCATAGGCGTCGTAACCGTAGCCATTTCTTCTGGACAGACCTAAGGAGTCTAGATAAGGATAGGCCGACGTGGAGACACCAAATCCGGGAACTACGCGAGCACTTTCGGCACCCAGCCCAATCCCTTGGTGGTCCGCAGGCTGGTGTACATTGTGACTGTTGATGTCGTGGTGGTAATCCAGATTTCGGTAGTAGGTTCCGTGGGGCGGTCTGGGAGTCATGTCAGGCACGGGACCGTACGTGTGGTGAAGGGTGCTATTGTTTCCCGGGTGAGGATGGCGTTGCTGTCCGTACGCCGGCTGGTCAAGGTTGGTGTAACTGAGCCCGTTACTTTCGTTTATGATCTGATGGCTTCCGTGTCCGTTCGTATCTGCGTGCACCGGGGGTGTTCTCGGGTCCGGAGCTGCGGCGTACGAACTGACTAGGCTACCGCTGAAGTAGTGGTTTCCGGCCCCCGACAGTGGGTCGGCCGATTGCTGGTAGTACACCTGAGCCGCTAGGTCGGCACTGTAAGGCTGGGTAGTGTAGGATGTGGTCTCCCCGTTTCGGCACATGGTGGTGTACACGGCATTAGAATTCATAATCTTTCAGCGTCCTCACTAGCCGTGCTTTTTAAAGGCGATCCGCAAATTAGCTGTCGCACCAGGAGATAAATCAGAAAATAAACGGTCGCTAAATCATCGGGAGCAGTTGACAGAAATATGGGAGTTAAATGAACCACGTGATTCCGGTCGACCAATGGCGCTACTGGCGGGCCTTCCAGCTGCCGAGCATTAGTCCGTGATAGATCGAGTGACAACTTTTCTTCAAATTACTTTTCTCGTTTATACCAGTGGTGGCAGCGTGTATTCGCCGTGCACGTTCTCGCGGAGGTGCTGCCGAACTCTTCGCATTCCCTCGATGACGACAGATTGCCTTACCAGCACGCTACCAAGACGGTACAACAACAACGTCATCATTGTAAGCCTCGTCCCTGGCAGACTGATGTGGCAGGCTAGCCGAAGTGAAGTGTAAGTCTCTTTATCTCGTCTCAAGTAGGTTAAAGGTGATGTCATCTGCTTAGTGCGGCCTGAGGAAGTTCTTAACTTACTCGGAGACACGGTAAGATTTTGTTTTTCACTCCAGGACCCTCCTTCCGCGCACTATTTTGGATTCTTCTCCTCTCTTCCACTTTTCGTGTTCGAGCAGAACTTTAGAGCGTGCTAGACTTTCAGCCCTGCACGAGGCGCTGTTGCTGGGTGTGTTGAGAACATGGCTGTGATCGCACTTTGCTCAGTAGTCGTTCGATAGATCGCCCAGACGGGTAACCTCAGTGACGGAACCAGTGACTTGATACCTGATTGATTAACACTGTTGGACATCGCATAGACCGACCGTTTTATCGGCAGCCAGGGGTGGGGCGGAGTTAAGCGGGGGTCTAACAATCACTCAAAGAGATCTGCCCTTTGGCAGACTAAATTACAGAAAGGGTCCGGTTGTCTCGGAGTCCACTCGTGGTCGTTTTGCTGGTTCGCTTTTCGAGGGGGGGGATTTTTTCCTCTCCCCTCCAGTTTCAAGCGATCCTGGCGAAGACCCGCATACAGTTGAGTACATCTATCAGTTGTGTTTCAGGTGAGCATATTAAACGAGGAAACGGCTTCGGGCGAGTTGTCTGTCTCGTGGCAGGCAGTCCGATAAGTGTGCAGGTGGGCCGTAGCGTGCACAGTTACTGACTCCATGTGTTCAACGCTGTGTGTATCGGGAAAAGGGAAACGTTAGGCTTAGGGTCCCACCGTCATATCCTCTCTCTCTCTCTCTCTCTCTCTTTCGCTCTCTCGTTCGCCCGATCGATGTTTGCGTGCGTGAAACTCCCTACTTGTGGCTCGTTCGTGCTGTTGTTTCCCGTCTACTGATGAATTTTAACAGGGACGTTTTTTGGGCCCCGTCGTTAAGCGATATCGACTCCTGCGTTTCAATCCCTTAGTGGAGCGAACGTTGTTGCTACACGCAGGCTTGGACCGACGTTAGCGTCTGTTTTTGCACGTGAGAGATTAAAAGTTTCTCAGGAAAGTACGTGCAAGTGTTGGCAAGGAAATACTGCGAAGTCTTCACGATCAAGAACAACGTTTAGGTTGGAATTAAGTACCAGGAATAAGTTATCGATAAGCTTAAGGCACTTCAATGAATAGATAATAATGATTAAGAGGGCTTAACAGAGTGCGGTAAGAAAGTGTACGAGCGTATGGGGAACGACAAAGTAGCCTGAAAGAGAGAAGAAATTGATTAGGCTTAAAACAGTCAACAGATAGGTAAAAAGTATCAACAATAAAAACAGTAGTTAGTAGTTTGTAAGATGGAGGCAACATGTGTTATTCATAGTTGATCGGAATAAAAATCGTATAGTGAAACGTTAGACAGAAAAAAGAAAAAAAAAATTAAAAAGAAAAGAAGCAGAGCGAACCACAATGTGCAGAGAATGAAACTCTTAGACCGATAAAAAGTTACAAAATGTACTATCGCATTTATTTCAAGTAATTTTATATTAAACCGAAAAGGGTATGATTGCAATGGAAAGCAGCAAAATAGGTATACACTTGTTGAGGGAGAAAAAAAATAACAAGTTTGGCATGTAAATATGAATTACAATAATAATTTAGACGAATAGAAAAAAGAAGAAAAGAAAACGAAGCACGAAACTTTTATAGGTAGTCGCGCTTTAAAAGGCCATTTTTTTTCTTAAAAAAACCTCATTACTACAACACCGCCCCTAAAAGTATTTTTCTTAAATAGTTAAGCAAATAGGTTCCTGTTTGAGAGATCAAAGGCTACGTTATAGCTATTGGAGATCAAGTTGTCTCTGCGAGAACCCTTCAGGAAATCCCACATCATAGAAGACCGATGAAAAATGTCAGAGCTGCCAATAGCAGTCAGAACCCATCGATCACACAACACCAAGATGATCTGGGATGACGCTGAATATCTTCACCTACTGGTGAGGAGCATCACAAACATCATAAGACTATCATAAACAGTTAGTGTATAAATGCAGTCCTAGAAGGAAAATATACTATTTCAAACATTCTTAAGTCTGCTAGTAAGACAGTGTACTCTTTAAAACTCGAATCACATTTTTTATCCCACGTTTATGATGAAAATAGTGATGGCAAACTGCTGGAACAGGAACTATCTTATTTATAGTTATAAATAAGCTGCGTTTTGCAACCGGAATGCTAAAAAGAATTGCAATTTAAATCGTTTTTGTAAATGGATATGATTGAACTTTAAGCCTACTTTATTGTCTTGTCCAGAACCTTCAGGAACAACTACATTATTAGTAGTCTTCTTACTTTAAATTAGAAGCGTAGTATCAGAGAAAAGAAAACGTGTCTTAATAAATTTGCATTTAATAACTACAGACTTAAGAAAACAATAAATATATTTTATTAAATAGTTAACTTAAAGAAGAACATTTTGTGTTTAAATAAGAATTAATAGTAAGAACACAAACTTATTATTTCCAGTTAAAATAAGAATACTTCCTTTTGTTTCCAAACAGTAATTCATTCAAGGTAGATGGATGATAAAATCAAGATCAAACAGCCTTTATGAAATGTCACAGTAGCAACCAAATACTTCCCCTTCTCTGAGACAGGGGATTGGCAGCGTGCGGTGTTTTTTCCAGAACGTTCGAAGCATTTCCAACAAGCTTCCTGCTCTACAAACCTGCATGATGATGGCCGACTAGAACGACCTTTTCTTTAAAATGCATCAAGCCAAACATCATCCTCAAAGAACTTCGAGAATGCAAATGGCAAGAACTAAACACGAAGCCGGCAGAGGAAGCTGTCCAACTACTGGCCCTAAAGCTCACAAAAATTGCTTGTGAAGGAGCATCGAGGGTCATAAGGATAACCGGGAAATCCAAAAACTGGTTGAATCCACAGATAAAATATGTCTTTCATAAAAAGCAAAGACTTTATAGGAAGTGGCTGAAGACAGGACATCCTAATGACTAGATTCTGTACAAAAAAGAGAGTGCTCACTTTATAAAGTTGAAAAGACAAGCACATTACGCAGCTGTACTATCAAAGCTCAAACAAAGAAAAAGGATCATTGGTGATAATAGAAAAAAAGGGTCTCATGACTGCCGAGGTCTTAACCGAATGGTCCAAGAAGACATTTGGACAACCTCCCGCGCTGAACCAATTAGTAACCGAAGAAAATAGGACGAGAATAACTGACCTCCTTCACCGAATCGCAGAAAAAGAAGAATCCGTTTCAAACCTACTAAGAAAGACACCTCTAACAATCCTCATGAAAGCCATAAATGAACTTTCTAATAAAGCAACTGTTGGTCCTGATAACTTCCCTCTTTTCATGGCAAAAATCAGCAGCCCTTACATTATTGAGGTGTTGCGTCACACCTTCAATGAAATCATTTAAAAAGGTACTCTCCCCTGTATGTGGAACATCTATATAGTCAGGCCCATTCCCAAAATAAAAAAATAAAAAAATGCCAAAGACTATAGACCATAAATTGCACCATCTTGAAAATTTTTGAGAAGACCCTTCTCTCAGCTCTCACCCAACACTGCTTCGGGCATCGTCCTCTGCACCTACACTCCGTCTTATCTGGAAGATCAACCGTCACAAATCTCCTTGAGACCCTTCCCCGGATGCAGAAAGCTCTCAACAATAAGCTCGATATTATCTTCCTAGACATATCCTCAGCTTTTGACAATATCTCGATAACGGCTCTGGAACAAATTTTATCTTTCTACTTCAAAATACAAGGCAATCTTCTGAAGATTTTATGTAGCATTCTGAAGGAAAGACGCCTCATAATCCGTAATGACGATTTTATTGCCCATTACTCCATTTCGCAGGGAGTGCCACAGGGAGGCGTCACACTGCTTTTTGCTGCAGCTCTGGAGCCATTTTTTGCATCCCATAAAGACAACTTTATCACATATGCTGTCGTTAAATCTAAAGATCTACAACAAGTTAAGCAAACAAATCAACACGCTAATAACACAATAAATGAACTGGAGCATTACCTACTGTATTGGACTACGTTTGAACCTAAACAAATCTGCCCAGATGATTTGTTTGTTTGTTTGTTTTTGGTTTTTTATTGGCGCATTGGCAGCTGTGGCCATAATGCGCCAAGACTAACCCAGATGACAATTACAAAGAAAAAGAACAATATCTCTATGCTGGTAAGCGGATGCGAAGTTTCAAAGGTTAAATCGCACGTAGACCTTGGCCTAAAATGGGATGAGGGACTAACATTCTCCGAGCACTTTGATTACATCAAAGCTAAAACATATGCAGCGCTCTGGGCTGCCAAACAGGAGTTAATTGGCATTAGAAACCCAGATCTTGTCAAAAAGTATATGTTGAAATGTATACTTCCCATCCCACTGTATGCTTCATGGATTTGGTCCTCTGCCCCACCGAGCAACCTGAAAGCTTTCCTAAGTATTGAATACTGACTCTAATTGTACACCAATGTTAATCGCTATCCTCTCCCTTGCCCCTGTCATGGATCTTTCTTCAAACCAATACAAAGGTTTCTTCAATATTATTTAACATTAATATTAGTATTAATAAAATTATGCAAGGATGCAAAGCTCGCTTAACGTTAAACTTAAAAACAAGAAAGAAAAAAAAAAAAAAGTTAAATATAAAAACTTATTATTCTTTCATTCCTTCACATATTTCATCGAACTATTTATCCAATTCTGCTTTATATATACACGATCTTTCCAGTTCCAGAACATTACGTGAAAGTTTATTCCAGTGTCCAGTTGTGGGCTAAAAGTAAATTTTTTTAAATGTAGTCTGCAATTATCCTTTCTTTGATTTAAAAGAATTTAATAATTTAAATTCTTTTTTAGTTTATTTTGCCTTTTTCAAGCTTTCATTGCCTCATTCAAATACACAGATGCCTGATTTACAGACATCGCTAAAGAATTGGGAATGTGTTCTGTGAGCAGTCGAAGCAGCCTGGAAAGAAAACTTCATATCATATTGCACCGTATTAAGTTCGTTGATACTTAAATAGTACATTAACCTAAGATTACTGCTACTCAACTTCAAAGCCTTGCATTTTCCAGTGTATGTCTTAACTACCATTTTTCAGACCAGCTGAATAATTTATCTATCTTGTTGAAGATCTCTTTATCTAGATCTTGTTGAGGTCAAAAACCCAGCCGTGCCCAGAAAGTATATGATGTTGTTAAGCTGGGAGAAAACCATTGGCGGACCTTCTTGTTAAGAGGGAAGGTAACCACAGGAACAAAAGAGCGGGTGCCTTGATCAGTAGTACTGGAATCCCATCGTGATTGTCACACACTGATAAGTTCATTCTAAATTCCCCGTTTTTCGTCTTTGATGTTAGCAGTTAGGTTACATGAGATGCCGAGAATCTCTCCATGAACTCCGTGCTTTAGACGATAGCATAGTCCTTTGAAGATGAAATGCAGGTCTAGTGGTAAGACTCCAGCAAGGACCTGCAGAGCAGCAGAGGACACTGTCCTGCAGGCCTGGAGCATGGCAAGCAGCATAAACCGTTGAATGGAGATGAGTTTGGAACGGAGTTTAACATTAACGGCTCTATGGAACCAGACTCCCGAAGCATATGTTGTTATTGGTACGAATACTGCTGTATAATATAGTAAGAGTCTTCTTATTTAGTCCCCAGTCCGATTTGGAAATGCGGATAATTGCTGCAGTGAACTTCTTAATCTTCGGGGTGAGGTGATTAATATGAGAGGTTAACCTGTCATCTAAAATTACGCCAAGATGTTTTAATTCAGGTACAAAAGGGATTTGCTTACCGTCTATCTTTATATTAGGTGGTCTTCTGTAATCTAGCTTGCCCTTAAAAACCACCAGTTTTGATTTTATGGCAGATATTCGTAATTTATTTATACTAGACTACTTGATTAGCTCAGAAAAAGTTATATTGGCTGATTGTTCTAGCTGAAGATGCGATCGGCCTGCAATTAGAAGGACCAAATCATCGGCATAGACGAAGGCAAAGATATTGTCAGATTTATGCATGAGCCAGCTGTCCAAAATTATGTTCCAGAAGAGGGGTCCAGAACTGATCCCTGGGGCATCCTCTTGAGATGGTCCTTGAGAAAGACTGCTGTTTCGAGATTACTTGGATGAGTTTATTTTGGAAGTAGCTTCTAATAACTTGGAACAGTTGCTGAGAGCACTTGGCTTTGGTAAGATAATTGAGAGCGCTCTCCCACCAGAGGGAACTGAAAGCTCCCTCGAAGTCAATGAATATGGCCAGTTCATATTTAGCCCTGGAAGCTGATATGTGGTTAACTGAAGAGACCAAGGCGTCCTCACAGGACAAATTGGGATGGAGACAAGTTTTGACCTTCAATTAAATCTGATACTCTGTGTGCTAACAATCTTTCAAATAGTTTGCCAAGGTTTGCCAAAAGCGAGATGAGTCTGTATGCTTTGGGATCAGATTTATTTTTGTCAAGTTTGTGAATAATTTTGATCAAAGCTAACTTCCAGAGATTAGGACAGATCCCCTCAGTAAGACATTTGTTGTACATAGAAGTATTTCTGGAAAGATTTCGGCAAATTTGAGAATTACAGCATTTTCTGTAAACATTTATGAATATTTATTTTGCTTAGGGCCAGCTTTCGGGAAGAGTGAAGAGATCCGTTTCATATGAGGAGTGGTAGGTTGAGTTGCATTTCCTGATAGATAATTGTTCTGCAGTTTCTGTGGTGAGATCGTCCAGGGGAAGCAAGCGATCCAGGATGGCATTAACTGAGTCATTCCAGTTAGTGGTTTCTGTATCGTTGTTCACTACAGTGTTGTACACTTCATGAGAGTGAAACTTATTTTTGCTAATTTTAGTAAAAGCAGTGTACAGACACAATACACCGAGTACTTGCTGTTGTATTCAGAAGTGTTCTGATAATTTATAGTCCTAACATACTACCTTATTTTCCACCACTAATTCCTTCACTTCTATTATCATCCATTTTGATCTATATCTTGAAAAATCTCTTTAATCGTATAAAAAGTTAGCAACTACTAGAATTACTTCCTTAAATATTTCCGGTTGAGCATTTATCCTTAATAATAATCCCTATCTTTTCCCCATGAATCTTTCTTTTTTACCATGCGGAGAATATCACTTTCCCTTGTGGAATTTTCATAATCTTTCAACAAAATAAGTGAATAAGATCAGGGTTACACGGTTTTGTTGATGAATTAGCAGTAAGCTAAGCTGTATATTTAAGTTAAAATCATGGGAGAAATTTCACCATTCGTTTTTTGAAGCCCTCGACACTCCAATAACAAGATTTGTTGTACTAATGCTTACTAGAGACAGAAATTTTAAATCCATAAGCTATATAGTGTTTACAGGTTTGCTATTAGAAGAAAAGACTGTCCCAACTACTTTTTTTTGTGATATTTTTAAGATGATTGGAATCCAACAATCTAGACCTTCTCGAAAGGATGCTTTCCGATTTCAGGATCATCCCTTTTTAACCAAAATTAAAAGGAAATTGTAAAGAATAAAGTAATACGATAGAAATGAAAAAAAAATCCACCGTATTTTAATTTGCTTCCTCCTCGCAGTACCTTTTACACCCTCAATCAGACCCATCCCTGTCCCCATTGAGATGGGAGCCCCTTTACTATTCTCACCAGACGAGTGGCGCGTCTTCGGACCCTTTGAAGAAGTGGATCGTCTTTCCTTAAATACGGTCTCCAAACCTGAACTCAGTATTCTAAATGTGATCCAGTCACTGATTTACGATTGGTGGTACTGCCAAGGAAAAGACTCGAAACGCCTTGTGGATTAGACAGCAAGAGCTCATTGGATTAACAAAGGAATATATCTCAAGATGCGTTACGCTCGTGGTCTTATATGCATTCCCAGTTTTGTCTTCTTCCCCGATAACACACCCCTCAAAAGCATTTTAAATGTTGAATCATGAGGAAAGTCATAAGACAACCGGATAAATCATTCTGGATTCTGATGGTGGGATTAAGGAATGCTTCATTGCCCGGAAAAAGTGTACTAACGACTACATTTATTAAAATTAGCGCAAATATAGCCATCTTATCTTCAATTAAAAGCAGAATATCAGAAATAAGAAAAGGTGTCTTAGCAAATTTGAATTTAATAGCTACGATCTTAAGGAAATAATAAATGAATTTTATTAAACACAATTAACTTAAAGAAGAAAACCTTTTTATATGTTTGATAAATATTAATTTAAGGAGCTTGCATTTCGCGACATTAAATGTAACTGAAATTTATGAGACCATTCATGTGTCTCCTTAGTTTGAATAGCTGGCTCATGCTGATCTTGCAATTCAAATAGGATTAATCTGCATACTTCAATAAATTTGAAGTAATTTTTTTTTTACTAGTAAATAAACTTTAAAATATATATTATAATGTATCAAGATCCGCATTATAGAGAATTGGATTGATCTCTTATTTTCGATAGTCATGATTATGATTCATTAACCAGAAGACTATTTCTTTTCAAACCACAATATAATTAAGTTTTGTAATAATCCACTTCCAGCAAAGATTTTATAGAACTTCATCAAGTGTATATTTTAATTGATATCTGGGATTTGTGGTTGTAATTTAACTTTTTGACAGTAATGTACACGAATCAGATCCACCGATGCTTCATGGCCTTAGTTGAATTTGCTCTAATTAAAAAAAAAAAAAAAAAAAAACACCACCCCCGACCGGTTGACCCATCAGCTGACATTGATATCGGGGATCTCATTAAGGGAAATTCTATTGCCTCGTGCATTAAAGAGAGAGTTTGGGTCCACAGAAGTTTTTCTTCATTTCAATGTATTAGAATACATTTAGGATGATTTATTACACGAAATCATGTGCTAAAAGCAGTAATAAAACCAATCATAAGAAGTGTGTATACATTTAATGATCTAATAGGTTAATAAGCTAATTATCAGTGAGAGAGAGGAAGGTAAAAAAATTGGCTGAAGAAAGCTAATTTTGAAAATGAACCAAAAAATACTGAAAGATTAATCTCGATAATTAGAAAATATAAAAGAAATTCCCACTGAGTCTTTCATTTTTTTTCTACTCTGTTTTTTGTAATTTGGTTATGGTCGTGTGTCCAATTAATGTTTTTCAGAACTGCCCAAAATGCAATCACAGGTGGACCAGTTTAATTTAACAAATGACCACCGAACTTTTTGTTGCTTTAATATCTCGTAGATTATAAGAGCTGATTTAGCATATTATTATTAATTTAATATTACGTGAAACACTTTGCTGCATACTAATCTTACTTCTGTTACTAAATTTATATAGTAATAATAAGGGGGGGGAAATGCTCAAATTATTACGTGATGATTCGTAGGTGTGAAGAAAACTGTGTTTAGAAAAAGATTATGCAATTATGAAGTCTTAGATTCGATATAAATGAAACCTTAAGACTGAAACAACCAACATGGATATTTTATTAAACCCGCTTCTTTTAGGTCTGTAATTTGTGTGCAGAGTGGTTCTTGTTTTTGTAGAATGGCTCAAACTATAACGGTTTAATTGAAGCACTACTTATTTGGAACCAATAACATTTGCTTTGATTCACATCGGTGTGTTGATGTTGTATCAGAAGTTAACTGAGTATTTTGATTGGCTGCCTGGATAGAGCAATCAGACAAGGAAAAGTTAAGGGGCAGTAGATTGGGTTGTACTCAGACCTATGGAGGTTGGTCTGTACCCCGTGTCTTCTTGTTCTGTCTAGTTTAAATTATGGAAATACCAAAAGGAATAAACACTTTTGCACGATAAACTTCACGCTGCATCTCACAATCAAAAACAAAATGGGATTTTTAATTTAGCTTTGTCGCAGGTCGTGATTTTAAAATTAAGTTAGATGGGTATATTATTTATTGTTCATCTTTATTGATGTTTAAGGAGAGTGAGGGCTTCAGAGAATTAATTAAACATGCTATGAATTATAAGTAATTAGGCTAGCCAACAAAAAATATTTTTTTGTCATAATGATCAGTGAAAATATGTGATTCTGGAAGAAATAAACGCTCTGATTCTGAAAATCACCATACAAAGTCTCTATCACGTGTACATCAAAAGATGTACCAACGTTTAATGTTAAAATAAAGGGATATATATATATATATATCCCTATAATTATACATATATATATATATATATATATATATATATATATATATATATATATATATATATATATACTAAATAGATACGTTATAGTGTAAAGTTAATATCTTTAAAGTTTGAAAATCCATATAGCCATAGTCCTGCCATATCTCCAGTATACATGAAAACCAAAATATAAATCATATTAAGTAAATTAATAAAATAATAAAATAATAAGCCCAACACAGGAAAATTATTTTGCAAGGAACTTTGTCGAGGGCTAAACCCTTACAAAATAACCAACCCATGCTAGACTGAGCCATCGGTTTCTGTTATCATCTGCCTGTATACTAAAGCCAAAATAATATAATAGTGGAAATGTGGAATAATTTAGTATAACATTAACGTAAGATTTGAGACAAATGTAAGTCTAGAATGCCAAAACAACAAGTGTCGTACCGTAATACATAACAACAATTTATAAATGATACAGGCTGGATGATATCATCCGTAATACATAACAACAATTTATAAATGATACAGGCTGGATGATATCATCCAGCCTGTATCATTTATAAATTGTTGTTATGTATTACGGTACGACACTTGTTGTTTTGGCATTCTAGACTTACATTTGTCTCAAATCTTACGTTAATGTTATACTAAATTATTCCACATTTCCACTATTATATTATTTTGGCTTTAGTATACAGGCAGATGATAACAGAAACCGATGGCTCAGTCTAGCATGGGTTGGTTATTTTGTAAGGGTTTAGCCCTCGACAAAGTTCCTTGCAAAATAATTTTCCTGTGTTGGGCTTATTATTTTATTATTTTATTAATTTACTTAATATGATTTATATTTTGGTTTTCATGTATACTGGAGATATGGCAGGACTATGGCTATATGGATTTTCAAACTTTAAAGATATTAACTTTACACTATAACGTATCTATTTAGTATATACATAACGTCCGATGTAATGTTCGATCGTTTGATGGCATTAATTGGGTGTTCTATATATTACACTTTAACTATAATTTTACATCTTTACAACCTAAACTCAGTAATTTTATGGATGCTTTATATATATATATATATATATATATATATATATATATATATATGTATAATTCAAGTTTGTAATACAAGTGTAAAAAATATTATAACTCATTTAACTTCGGAAAATATGTCATAAATTATAACGAAATAGTTGTATTTCAGTAATATATAATCAGCATACCTGTAATCGTCCTTAAAAATGTTTGCCACTAAGGGATTTTCTTTTGTATTCCTGCTTACTCTCCCTCACAAGGAACCAGCAGTAATCCCCCATCATTCCAGGATCCCAGCGACTTTGGTACCGTTTTTCCATCGTGGAAATATCTTGATGAAACCACTCCCTTTGTTCATCACTCAGATCTTCCAGATTCTGGGGGAGAATTTCGAGCTGGGATGAAGAAGAAAATGAATTTTCAACGACATTCGACAGCCCATGTTTTTGTAGCACTCGAGTAAATTATACACCAACATTTCATAGTTTCTTCTTTTCTATTACCCAAAAACCATGTACTACAGCCTTAAATGATCGCCAAGCTGCCAATTCAACCTCCTTTAACTGGGTTTCAAACACATCGTCTTTCAGGAGTTTCCTAATTTGGACTCCTAGGAAAATTCCTTCCTTAAGTTTGGCATATGTTAAATTAGGAAACACGCTTCTCAATTACGTTACCTTCTTTATCTAGTCCCTTCACGAAATTCTCATCAATCCAAGTTTGATGTGCACGGGTGGAAGAAGAACTTCGTTTGATTGCACTACAGGAATATATTTTACATTAAATTACATTGTCCTGGCATGAACCCATCCCACTTGTTCCAATGTTGTCCAACATAATGTTCTTCTGTCGCACGGATGTCCTACAAACACAAAAAACAACATTTTGTGAAACCCCTATGCAAACCAACAACCAACTAATAACCTTAAGATCACTGCATATGTTCCAACCATAACCCTGTTATTTTATAGCATGTGGAACCTTAGCCTTGCTTTCATGACTCAAGTCCAACTGAATGAAACACAGGAACTGACGGAAATTTGTTGCCATTATGAATAAAGTCGCGAAAATTCAGTCGAAGGTTTAGAAACTAAATTGAATTAATTTGATGTGCGATTTTCCTACTCTGGTGTGATTTTTAATATGATTTTTAATAGTGTTTTATTGTTGTTCTGGACAAATTTGGACTAAATCTGACGGTGGATAATGAATGGCAGAATTCCATTCATTTTTGAATAATTTCGATTTAGTTTTATCGAAAAATTCAGAATTCTTATATATAAAAGTTAAGTTAATTTAACCTTACTTTTCCTAATGAATTTGAATATATATATACGTCAGTATATATATATTCAAATTCAAATTCATAACAGGCATTTTTTTAATGTTTTCAACATATTTTTAGGAAAAACATTCCATTAAACACCTTGCAGTGTGCGAGATTTATTTTTTAAAAATAATTTTTAGAGCCGTTCTCAAAATGACTAACTAATCATAAATGAAAAGTATTTTAGTTTATGATTAAAATATTTTTACTTTTATCACTTATTATTATATTATTATTATCATAAAGTAAAAGTATTTCAGAGTATTTTATTATCATATTATTATTATTAAACTAAAAGTATTTCAGAGTACTTTTAAGTTAACTGAAACCCTTTTCGTATTTTCATACACCACTTTGACAGTTATTTACTTAAATTTTAAATTGATTGTTCAAATTTCCACAATTTTTCATGGAAATTTATTTATTTTTCTTAATTTTTATTGTTTATTTTTAGACAGAATTTAGCTCTCTAAATATTGGAATCTCTAAATATTGGAAAAAAAAAACTGGAAGACCAAAAATATATTTAGTTTTTAAGAATTTCATAATTTTGTCAAAACTTAGGGTATCATCATAACTAAAGCTACAAAAAAAAGTTTTCTTTTCATTACTGTTATTAAACAAGTAGGATAATTTTTGCGTTTACTTCCCATCGAATTTAATTAAAACCTCTGTGTGTGTGTTAGCCTTTAGCTGAATTTTCCGTTGAGTTTGAGATGCACGTAATAGAAATAATTATATTAATTTAACATTTCTGTCTCGGTGTGTTCAGCAAGTTTTTCTATTAATTACATGGCATGTTTCTCTACCAACAGTTTTGTCCTAATATCGGAGAGTGCCATCCCACTGGAGACAGGAACACACTTTTTATTATTTTTTATTTTTATTATCTCGTAACTACTGTCAGGGTAAATTGTACAGCTGTGGATTTGCTTCAGTTTTTGTCTTTTTAAATTAAAGGACTGGAAACGAAAAAAAAAAAAAAAGTTCATGCTAAAGTCATGTGGTATTAGAGCACCACAGGGTGGGGGATGTGAAAGGCAAAAGTGCAGCTTTGTCTAATTAGAAGTAAAATGTCGCATCACTCAGAATAATACAATTCGCTTCTTTATTTAGCTAATAACTTATTTTAAGTGGTGGGTTAAATTATTATTAGATTTGCAACAGAAAGAAATGCTCCACATAATTTGGCATGTTCTTTCCTTTCGCAGATATTTAATTAATTACGATTTATTTCTAGTAATCTATATTTCTAGATGGTCTGCGCCATTTTATGTCACGTGATGGTATTTCTCCGGATATATACCTGCCAATTTTCTTTATTTTCCATCCTTTCTCTTCTGATTAGTTTATTTCATAATTCTTAGCCTAGTGCCTCACAAACTGTGAGACGCAAAGCAGTTTAATATGAGGTGCAGTATATTGATACGCATTTTTTTAACTTCAGGGAGGCAACCAAAACCCTGTTTTCCTGAAATACAAAACTAATCAATGAAATCGGATTTTTATCGGAATATAAATTAGGGTAAAGCTTCACTGGGGTATTTTGTATTGACCACTTGAGGTAAGGGGAGTTCCTAGGGAGTGTGGCGCCCTGGTGCAAATCGCAATTTGGCGCCTTTTTAAAATTTTCTTCATATGTGTATGAAAGTTTCAGATTTTCAGGGGCCTCCTTGAACGTTGGCACCCGGGTGCAGTGCACCCTTAGGACGGCCTGCTCCTGCTTGAGGTTATGAGCATAACTTGTCCTTTCCTGATAGTTCTTTACTTATAAAATAATCAAAAGGTGTCTAAATAAATTCTGTTTAGCAACCAATAAAATTAATACATTTAATAGAACAAGTTTAAATTTCATTTTAAGTTAATGATTTATAGGGTCGGTTAAGTCTTATTTTAGAGGTTTTCTAGATGGTGTTGATGTGTGTCAAAGGTTATGATGGTTGTGTGATGGTAGACGAAGTGAGCTCAGCGTTATTATGTCTAGCCCTAATTCTAGTACGAAGCAAACCACAAATTTAATCAAAGAGGAATTGAGTAATAAAAACTCATTGGTTAGAATGTTATGAAACAAAATCGCCAGATGGAGCTACAAATAAATCTTGTATTCATTAGCATTCACTGCATGATCAACGTGACACAGTGTGACACGTTAATCATGTGGTGGACGTGCGTTTCAAAATCCATCAAAAGATGTTTAGTCTTCAACAGGTTAGGGCTGTGACAGTACTAATAAACATTAAGGAAAGGTCACTCTTTGGACCTTTTAGTAATATATCTCTTAATGCTTATGTGCTCAACTAAGAGAATGGATATATTAATCGTTCTAGGCTTACTGAGGAACTCAAATGGAACCCAGAAAAGTCGTAATTTTACTTTTTATTATTATTTCACGTAAGCTGTGGATAACAGATATATTTTGGAAAGAATTTGGAGATCTCAAAAAGCATACATTTAAGGATGACCTTTATTCTTTTAATTAATGAAATATCTCGACTTTCTTAAGCAATCTTAACCGGAACGATTGTCGAAGTTGTCTACCACCCGAAACCGTTCCGTCAGTCTCGTGCCCTTCGAACGCTTCCCTTTAACGGATGTCGGCAGCAGTGATATTGGTGTTGACGTGGATGGAATTGTTGGGCCGTCATTCGCTCACGCTCGAGAACCGACCGTAGAATAAAGTTCGAAATGTATGTGAGAGGCAACAGCCACGCCGTGACAAACAACCCCAGATTATCCTTAATGAATTCGTGAAGCAACAGCCAGAAGAGGTTTGCAGTCACGCTAGCTTCACCTCCTTGGAGGGAGCTTGTAGTAACAGTCGAATGTCTTTGCCGAGAAGATAGAGGCGTTGTAAGCCAAGAAAAGATTTGACTTACCTGAATGTTTTTAAAGGAGAAGATTACTCGGTCTATGAGAGGAAGGTTTAAGTGAATGAGAACATCTTGATTAGGGCAGCTGCATTCAGCGGTTTCCCACAGTTCCCAGGGTAATTTCTAGCTAATGGAAAGAACAGAATGATTGCGTACGTGCTAGAGGAAAGCTCTGATGTGTTCGCTGTTATATTTTTAATTTTAAATTAGAAACTCCACTTGGCCATTTGTAAGTGAATATATAAACTCTAAAATTCTTAGAGGGTTATGGAAATTTATTGACTGATATATATTTCCTTAGCTATAATAAATTGAAATGAATGAAAGTACACGATAATAAAAATTTTATTTATTTGCTATTAGAAAAAATATCATTCAATAAATTAATATTTTCTCTTGAAAATATTAATTTATTGAACGTACTTTCACGATCCAATATGGGACGGCTCGCATGCTGCTTGCACTGACAAAGACCAGGAATAAATCTTAGGGATGGAATGGTCTTCAATCCTCTTCAGCTTCAGCAAAGACTTCCCTAATATTCGTTATAAGGTCGTCTTTTGCGCGATCCATCGCACGTCAAGCCTCCAATGTGTTTTATAAAATTGCACTTAGTGGAACATGGATCACAATGGAGATGATCACACACCGATGTTCCCATAACGCATCTTCAGTATTGTATTGCTGAGTGTATCAATGCTTCCTTAACTCAACTCAATCATGCAAATATCACGTATAGTATGTTTTAGTATATGACTGATACAGAAATTTTCCAAAAGTTATTGTTTCCAATAAGTACTTTGGCGAACATAGTGCCACAACTCCTGGAACTCATTATATAATCACCCTGACAATCTTGTTAAACGGATCGGTGACAAGAGTTTATATATGATAGAGAATACACTAACTTCTAAAACTGAAATATGAACTTATTGTTGGTTTAAGGAATACAGTTTATTCAAATATGAGGATTCGTTCTTCGAAATGCCACTTACAGCTGTTATGCTGAATAGTGGTACAAAGCACCTTCCATACTGTGGAAGGATCTTTGTACCACAGACTAATAGGCAGAATAAAGCGTCTTGAAGTGGAACAGTTGTGAACTCAAATAGCGGTTAGTGAATCATATGTACATCTGAATGAGGGATTCGCTAATATAATTATTCAACCTATTTTAATCGAAATACAAGTATTCTAAAATGTGACATGTTAAAAAGAAGTGGTTAGTTTGTGAAGAGAAATTGATCTTTCGATATCCATCAAAATTGTGGCTCTTAATAACTGATTGCATCTACTTGTGAATGGTTTGGCTCTGTTTTTGTTGTCGATCGAGCTAGAAATTAATTCAAAACAGAATTAAGTACAGGAGGTTATAAAGTCTTTTCCATTTTTAATAATTAATAACTGGAATTTGGTTCGCATCAAAAAGAGTTTATTTTATATTGTAAGCAGAATACGTGGAATTTTTTTAAACAATAAAATTTAGTCGAAATTTGACCACCAGGGCACAATGTGATTAATTTAGAAAAATAACACGATAAAATTTTCACCAATATTTATTGAATATCAAATCTCCATGTCCCGATCATTACTTTCTAAGTAGTCCTCCATAGCCCCTTGCGCCCTTCATATCTGAAATGCTGAAGGGACCTCTCTCTCTAAACATAGTATTTCAGATATCCTCATCATCAAAAGTCTGATGGAGTTAGGTCGGATGATCTTGCAGGCAAGAGTTGTGAAAAATGGCGACTGATAATTCGCTCTTCTGTGAAGGTTTCTCTTAGGAGTTCTTCGACATTATTGTTGATGTGTAGCGTAGTAATATCCTGCATAAAAAAAATTATGCTTCCATGTAAACCAAGTCCATTAGTCTCTGGGATAATTTTGATCCTCAGTAGTCTAAGATATCGTGTGCTAATAATCGTGCACATCTCAGAACGCCCTCAGTTATTAATGGCTTCAAAGTAAAAGGGACTAATAATAGCATGCCGTAAATTCACACCATACTGTGGCCTTTAATGGATGCAGCGATTTCTCATCGTGTACATGAAGATATTTGTCTAACTGAATTCGAGAGTTTTTGCCTGTCACAGATCCATCGAGGTGAAAGTGCGGTTTATTCGTGCAATAGGATGTTAAATAACCATTCTAGATGCAGCGCAACCTTGTCAATCATCCACCGGGCAAAATCACGACGTCTGTTATAGTCTTGCCGTTCCAGTCGATGCAGATATTTGATTTTATCTGGAAAGGTGGAGGTCTGCCTTTAAGTACCAGGAAATACCAGCCACATGAGATTTGTGGCGAGCACTAGATAATCTCTACGAATTTGATGATTTGTTGTTGGTGGTGGTGGTGCACGTCATCAACTCTTTGAATAACTTCTGGGTTTAGGAATTAGGTAGCCTTATTTTAAGCGCCTTACAATATTAATATGGCTTGAAATATTAATTCCTTCTCGAACGTGGAGGCCTTGGGATATTCTGCCCTTGAAACGCTCTAAGGGCTGCAACAACATTATTGATGTTTTTGAAATAAATTTTAATTAAAAGTTCTTCGTCTATAGGCAAAATTTTAAAACAAACTTGACTGGACTGGGTTATTTAAAGTTAGAGCTTCAGTCTTTTTATCTTGATGTAAAATAAGACCACGACGAGCACACACCAGGATTCTCCGAGTCCAGAATCATTCCTTTTTTGAGAAATTGAAATTTTAATTTCTTTATTGGAGTAAATAAATGGCTTAATCTCCTGGTGGACGAATTTCAAATTAATTTTTGATAATGGTTTGAAATCAGATTCCTCCAATAAGTTCACTCATAATGTTTCAAAACAGTTCCCCTCCAGAAATGCAAAGGCATTAAGTCTTCCATCTCATATCGCAGTTAATTTACTGAAATAACTAAACATTAAAAAGTAGGTTCTTGATTCCTTATTTGTATAAAGTTTAGTCTTAGATGTGGGACAACGTTTTTCTTTTTCAACTGTATAAACTGAATAATTTCTTGAGAAATACAAGGACAGAACCTTGAAAACAACAGTTTGCCCCTCAGTTCTATCATTTAATGGCATTTTAAATGTAATCAGTTATATGAAAATTGTCTACAAGCGAAACAGTTCCCTTTCAGATGATAACTTTTTTCTGACTCCTCAATAGTCAAACTTTTCACGCCAGAGTACTCTGTTATACCACGTGTTGCTCCTCTTTACCTCTCAGAGTTTAACAACACTTTCACCCAGTGTATATAAGAAATGAACGAAGGATTTTAGAGAATCTGCAGTCGTAGATCCAGCCCAGAGGACATTTCCATTTCCACTTGCAAAATCCACTTTTAATTCCATGAATTCAAATCCAGTTTTTGTGATGAACTTGAGCCTTGTTTTCCGCGTTCCAATCAGTAATAAATTGTAGAGCTGACAGGGGACCACTTCGCAGGAATCGTGGATTGGTACTTGCCCTCCCTGGCTTAATATTGGTCTCGATAACCTTTATAAACTTCTATTTTACCGTGAGTTGCCGTGGTGTTGCACTACTTTTAAACAAATGTCATTGTCAGTCTACCATTTTTAAAATGAGATACTGTTATGACAATCTCTTTTCGATACTTTAAATTCTAATTCAAATTCCTAATTCATAATTTTAATTCTAAATCAAATTCTTAATTTTAATTCTAATTTTAAGTCAAACTTTTTAAATTTTTAACTTTAAAGGAAACAATAAAAGTAATCGAATTAAAATAAATGGAGTGTAGTAAAGAAAGACCGTTTCATTTTATAAAAAGATTAATTAACAGAATTTGATTTTTATTTACAGCTATCAAATTTGAAGAATCATTATGAATAATATAAACAACAAATATAACGAGCTACAATTAATTTTTTCGCCATAAAATAATTTAATATTTTAAATAACATTATTTTACGTTATATTAAGAATTACTTATTTTTTAATTTAATAAAATCTAATATTGGGCATGTAGTTTTATTAATCACCATCTTAAGCAACTAAATTTTCTTGAGATTGTGTTTATATACTGTAATTTATCATAACAGTAATTATTCAAGTAGGTGCCATGGTAACTTGAGGGGGGGGGGGGTCATTGCCCCTGCGATTGTTTGTCTGACGTTGTTTGAGATGATAATACATAATAATTTTTGTTTTGTTTATCAAAAATTTAGAAAAAATATAAAATTGTTTAATAATTATTCTGTAAAATTAGTATTTTATTAAAAATTTAATTTTAATAATACAGGGTGTCTCAAAAGTCACTATTTATTAGGCTAAATAAGGCTAATTTCAAAAAAATGTTTTAATAACAATATTATATGTATATTTGGGTCTGGAAAGAAAAAAATTATGATTAATAAATTGTGAAAAGTTGTAGAACAATGTAAATAGCTATATTTTGTAGAAAAATATGCGTATAATCGTGTTATTTGGGCATTTTTATGAAATTCATCTTATTTAGCCAAATAGATAGTGACCCTGTATATTTTAAATTTTAAATGCACCTTTCTGCTAATTATATATTTTAATTAGACATTTTGTTTCGTGGGATTGTTATGTTTTCCTTCTTGTAATGGGTAGTGTTTTTTTGAATATACAGCATAAAAGGTCGGGTTTTCTGAACCTCAATTCTAGTTGAATACAATCTTTAAGAAATAGAAAGGATTTAGTGAGAGGTCTGCAAGAAAGAGTAAACAAATAAATAAAGGTGTGAGCGTTACATCACGAATCACTCATAATAGCTTACAACGTCTCTGATTACTCGGATTTATTTCACTCGAAGAACTGTCAGTTGTTGAACTTATGTCATCGCAACTATCTTCCCCCCCTTTCCCCTGCATCACCACACCCCATGACCTGGCTACTGCATTCTGTGCAGCTAGGTTCGGTAAGCTAGCCGCTCGCCACAAGGCAGACCATATGATCGATAAATGGGACCATCGATCAGCTCGTCTTCGTGAAAACTTAACTGTGTGTGAGTGTGTGCAGGAGCATTATGGGCGTGTAGGGTGACGGACTTTGCTAAGGCTACTGGTTACAGGTTGCGCTGTTAAGCGGAACTTTAAGTGAGCTGTATGCCCCATTTTGGTGCGTATGCATTCCCCCCCCCCCATCAATGCCCGTGTTTATCTTTATAGTGTATTTATTGCTCTCCCATAGCTTCCAGTAACGAAAGGTTATGATGATGTGTTCTTGGTAAACTCGAGCGTGTTTATCAATTTTTCTGCAGACACTTTCTCTATGGGAAAGATGAAGGAAGAAGAAGAAAAAGAAAAAAAAAGGGCTAAAAAAAGGCACGCTAACGGAGGAAGTTGTTTTCATTAATCATTCTTACTCGGAGAACCGGTGGATCGATGGTCTTCAACAGATTTATCATGTTCCCTCACCGACTTCGCCTCGCTGCGGAGTCAATACCCAGCTCGTGACAGAATCGAATGTCACGTGCCGGGTGTAAATATTAGCGGCAGGTTTGTTCTTCTAATGGCCTAACAAGATTTCTGACCACACACACAACTATTAACTTTACCTCGTTAGTGCTGTCATAGACAATACGCACACTTATGGAAACCAGTATCTCCCACTCCCGCTAACAAGTGGGAGATTAATACCGATGTTGTCGCAGATGACGGAAATTAATAAATCAGTTTAGAGTGTGCCTAGAGGATCATAGGCTTTCTTTAAATCAATTTGCTCAAGATTTAATGTGCAGTTTCAACAGTGTCCAGCCTAAATCAGAAACAGTTGCCATGGTTTAGAGTCCCAAAGGAGTCTGTGAAAGTTGATTAAGAACCACCCACCCTGATTATTTGCTTTTCCTCCCTTTTTGATTTTAAGTTAAATTTTCGATTTTGGTAATTAACCGACGAAAGTAATAATGAATTCCTTCAGTGTTAAAACTAAGCACACTATTAATATTATAAATATATAAATTTATGAAATAGGTGTTTCGTTTTTTTTCTTAATGAATTTTTTAAATTAATAAGTAATACATTAAAAAATAAATACATTTTTGTAAAATAAATTAGTTCAAAATTTTTGCTATTGAAATATCCTGAAATTGTATTCTGAAATTGTATTCGCAAACTCTAGAAGTATTTTAGCTTGATTTTCTTTTATTGAAAGAGTATTATTCATATTATTATGCAGGATTATCTACTTATTGCTCAAACCTTTAGTCAACGGTGTGCAACCAGATAACTATAACAACAGAGCATATAATGTTATTGTATTTTAGGTGAGATATTTTTAGACAGGTGGCAGAAGGCAGTTCCATTGTGACAGCAATTGTATTTCAGGAGCAGTACAGCATTTATTAGCGCGGCACGTAAAACGGATTTTTTTTTATTATTTTGGAACATCACCTCGCATCCAAATAATTTTCACAATAAGGAGGCATTCTGTAATAAATATGAACACTGAGAACTACATTCGCTCTACTGATGCACATATTCTTCGTGGAGTTACATAAAGCATGATAAAAAGAGAAAATGTATGTATTCACGAGCAAGCTATAGCCCAGAAGGCTTTGCAGAGTAGTTTATATTAATTATTCGTAGTTAACTGAAGAAACAGATCAGATTAAAGAAGAGGACAGATTTGACTCATTTGGTAAAGAGAAGATGGAGTTGGGGCTTACGTATCAAAATGGATGCAGTCTGTGGTAAATAAAAACTTAATATTTCTTACGTTGCATTCCTCAGGTAGAATCTTAACCGAGGTGAAATATGAAGTATGAGGGGGGTGAAAGAACGAACGAGATAGTTGTGAAAGAAGAGCTATCACTTCCACTCGCCTGTGGTTAATCCGATACTGCAGCCTACTTCTGTCTGTCACCAGAAATCGGAATCGATCAATAGTTGGGAAGCCAGCAACACGAGACGTGTTCCTCAAATCCGAAACCCCCCTCACAGCTGTATAGGAGCAGGAAATTTCCATAGTCTTTCCGTTCGTCTTTCCCTCTGTATAAATCTTGTAATGACTTCTCTTCTGCCCCTTATTTCCTGCAATAGCTTCTTTGTGTTCACCACCGTGACGTATTGATGTTTCCTCGTTGTCAACCATGGTATCCTCCAAATTTTGGTAGTGTCTAAGAAGCGTAGACTTCACCACTCTATTTTTCTAGTGTTTCAGAACTGTTTATTATCATAGGTATGAAATATTTATTAAAAAACTCCTTGTCGTTTCTGATCATAAGTTTAAATTTTAATAACATTTAAAAGCTTGAAAATTATTCCCTGAGATTAAATGATTTGGGAGAAAACAAATGAAAAATTATATTCTAAAGAATTAGAACCACATACACTATAATAGAAAAAGTGTATAAATAATCCAAAGAACGAAGAAGAATCGTTTTTTTTTAATTCTGTCGATTATGTATTATTTATACCTGGAACTTTTTTATTTTATTTTTTTATGCTGTATATTTACCCAAAGTTAAAACTAAAAATCGATTAAGGCTATTGTGATTCAAGTGAGTGTAGAGAATCTTTTTAAAATGCGTATCACAGATAGGCAAAGGAATATTAAAGGCCACTTAAGGATAATGTTTAGTGGGGATAAGTAAATAGGGGCTGTATAAAATTTCGCCGCGTTTGGAGAGAAATAAGGAGTGTCTAGAATGCTGAAAATAAAATATAAATAAATAATAAAGATGAGATGCGTTAACCAATCAAATTAACCATTCAAACAAAATTTTTTAAAATGACTTGAAGTCTGCATTGTTTTTTCACTGACTTCGATGTTTCAACTAACCAAAGTTGATCGGGGTTAGTTGAAACAAAAAATGTTTCAAGTGACCCAAGTTGACTAGGATTAGTTGAAACAAAAAAATGTTTCAAGTGACCCAGGTTGACCGGGGATAGTTGAAACAAAAAATGTTTCAACTAACCCCGTCTTCCTTTCTGTTGCAGCAATGGAGAAGTTTTAGTTTGTATGTGCCACTGTCATGATCCATAAAACTATGAAGAACTGTCTGCAAAGTTTCCTAGGTCTTTGCAACAACCATTAATGACTTGTCTGTGTGCTAAGATGTCTTCCATTTTGAAGTTTAGCATCTCTCGTGTTATATATTTGTGCTGATGTTACTTCCTTTTCATAAGATCTGATCGAAACGTATATTTTCAAGGAGAAAGCGTTATCCTTTATTTTTTTATCTCTGTAACCGCTACATCTGACTTTCCACTTTTCTCTAAACATACCCACCACGGCAGCGAGATGCTGGAGATTCATATACATTGTATAAAGATATTCAGGTCAAGGTGGGCATGATGCAACCCGATAGGCGGAGAAATAAGAGAAGAACTAACGACATACAGAAGCGTATTTAGCAGATAAGGCCATAAACAGGCTCAAATATATTTTTTCCCCCGCTTTTTTAGACTGTTTGTTTTAAAACCTGTATTAAGTGATTGATGGTAGGGACTAGTAATGAATCCTGCATCGTATTCATCAACAGCCACACTTCAGCTGACAGACTTTTCCGTTTAATGAATGGTAATGAAAAGTAAACGCCACAATAACTTGGAAAATAAAAATGAAATTCTTTTAAAATCAGAACAAATGCAAACTTTGTATAAACTAGAAATGATGTGGCAACACGGATTTCAATCAAAAGTTACGTCTCTTTCATTGAAATGGTGTTCCACTGAGGAATGCCGTTGTTTTAGAAACAGCTAGTGAACATGGTTTCCTAAACAGCATTATCCCACCAAGATCTTCGCATTCTTCGATCACAAAGGTATAATCCACAAGGAATTAGTTCCAGAAGGATGGACTATTATCAGCGATTACTGCTTAGAGGTACTGAAACGTTGTTGGTAAGAATCAAGCGCGTGTGGCAAGATTTGGGACAGTCTGGTTTGCGGCTGTTGCATGACAATGCGCCTTCTCATATAGCGATCAACGTGCAGCCGTTTTATGGCTCAGAAGCAGGTTGCAGTGCGCATTCGCGCCCTCCTTATTGTCCTCACTTGGCTCTGGCAAATTTTTTTCGTTTCCTAATTTGAGATTGAAAGGACGCCGATTTAATTGTGTTTATGACATTCAGAAGAATATACCGAATGCCATCACAGCAGACGAGTTGTCCAAGTCATATGCTGGTACTAATAGATAACCATCATGAGTGTAGGAGTATTTAAATATATTTTCACGTCAGGAAAAGTGAAGAAACTTAATGCAAAAACACGAAAGTTCTTCTGTATAGCATCTACCCCCTTCCTCTTCCTCCCTAGTCCCGGCTTAGCTCTGTGAGACATATTTCTTTTTCCTTAAACAGAAAAATAAAGTTAAGCAGGACTTCGTTTCCTACTTCTGACACTCGCTATAAAGTAAGTCGACGTGATCCTAAAGGATTTCTGTAGAACCCGAAACAACCCATTTTTGGGTCGTTTTGCATACTAAAATCTGGCTGCAGTGCTCTGATACGAGTACTACATGCGGCCGAGATTCTTTTGCCCACCTCCAAAATTTTAAAAAGAGTAACTGTATTTTTTTATGGTTAGTACGGCCATCTTTGAACTATCTTTGTTTATATAACACGTCACAGCCTGTGACTCGAAACATATTGGTTATAATCGATATTTAAATATAGTTTACGAATAAAGGTGTCTTAAAACTTTTATTTATTTACTCTATTTTAAGTATACAACTTTATAAGGAAGTTTTTGCAGTACCCTACTGTACTCATTCGGTTTTTTGTCATGTGTGAGTTGACCCTTTGTTGTATTTTTATAATCGAATAGCTTGTCTTCAGCGATTATGTTACTAAATTAGAAAGACACGAGACATTTTGAAATAATTACATTATCATATCAATCCAGCAGTAGTCAGTCCCAATCCGGTCTTTCCACCTGCTGGGCACGTGGAAAAAGATGAATTAGTTTACATAATGCTGCTGCTGTGGATCAACTGCTGAGTGATTTTATTAGACACGCCTATAGAAATCTTACTTTTAACAGCACCCTTACGTAGCGATCGCTGACATGCCCTCATTTCAGAGAGAGACGACCCCTTGTCACTCATCACGCCCACAACAGTTTTCTTTTATCAACTTCTTGCCTTTAAGATACATGGAGATAATGAACTGATTTTCAGTCTAAATATTCAGTTTATTGACTCGCTAATAATGAAGCTGACAATTTAGTTTTATAAGTAAGCTGGATATTGAAGAATGGAGACAAAAGTAACTTGTATACGATGGGTAACCGATTATTGTTCATATGTTGTGCATATAATACATTCATATAACAGTGTGGCTGTTCATATTTGTCCTTAAGCGTGCATAAACATTTGGAAGGATGATATCTCACTCGCGGTTCCTGTAAACCTATAAGAATCTTGAAATATCTCTTTCCTGGACGCTTAATCTTCGCAGAGCTTTTCTGTGTGTCTATCTGTAGAAAGTTAAACATTTCTGTTGTTTTTGTTGAGTAGAATCTTAGAGGGCCAACCAGATTTGTAAATAATTGCCGGGGGATTTGTTTCTCCATTGCATCTAGATGTGGTGCGAGGTTTGGAAACAATCTCTTCCAGTGCATGCTGGAGCTAATCTACCTGTGAGCATTTGTGTAGCAGTTTGTATATTCCTATTGATTATTGGATCATCTAGTCCGTCTCAAGACTGGTTAGCAGAGGAGCAAATGCAGTTGAGATATGGACACTATGTGGCAGTTTAAAGGACAGGAGCTCATCCGTCCTGACCAGCCAAATATGCAGATCTGAGTCCCTTTGAGCATCAGTGCGATGAACTGGAAAGGCGTGTTCGTCTGCTCAGTCCTCTGCCGCATCATGAATTGAGGGGATTTTTGTTAGTCCAATATTCCTCCTGTTGCTTTTCCACATCTTTTTGACTCCACGCCATGCTGGTTCGGAGCAGTGCTTCTGAAGAATGTCGGTTCATCACGTTATTAGCTCGTGATCCTAATAAAGTGGCCAGGCAATGTATACCAGTGTTATACACTGCATTTGTATTAATGGGATATTATTCAAATATAAGTTAGACGAATTCGGGGACAAACAAACTGGTTCACTGTCTTAGAGGTGGATAAAAGGAGTAGGATATTCTTGTTCCTTGAAAAAAAAAAAAAAAAACTGAGATTTCTGTGAGGACTTCCTCAAAGTCATAAACTGAACTTATCTCAGGAATTAGAAGAAAATTCCATTAATTGCATTCTCATGAGAATAGTAGAGAGCAAACTGAATGCAAGAAGTTTTAGGTCTCAGATTTGTAAAAAAGAAACGGGAAATATTTTTTAAATCATTTATTTTATTTTAAATACGGTACAACAATTTCAGTGTTTATCCCCTTCAAAGTAATCTCCAGCAGCACCTGTGCAGCTCTCCATTCGTGATTTCGAGGATTTAAAACAACAGCAGGAGTCCTCGGAAGATACCGCCTTTAATTGCTGAGTTATGTTCTGCTGGTCCTCAAATCGTTTTCTTTTGAGGTGGGTTTTAATTTTCAGGAACAGATAAAAGTCTCACGGTGCCAGATCTGGCGAATAAGGCGGGTGCTCCAATGTTGTGAATTGTTTTAAAACTCTCTCAACTCTGAAACGTTTGCACATTCGTACGCACGTGGCTGACTCGTGGTTTCATCGCCTTACGCTTTCCGTAACATCTCCAACGTTTCTGCACCATTTTTACCGAGTTTCACTAAAAATTTAAGAACAATTCTTTGCTCTAAATTTCTATCACTTATGAAAAAACAAACTACAGTACGATATGAATGTTTACTGCCTGTCAGATCCGATTCTCTGTGTGTATATATATATAATATTAAAAAATATGTTATACGATAGTTATCGCAATAATATAATTATAAAAAAAAATTGCAATTCATAATTCAAATTATATATACTTATATAATAATTTTATTTTTTATATAGAGATACTAAATAAACATCAATTATGGATCACCACAAAATTAAAAAGATACGGTACAAATGTGACGGTATTTAAACACGTGGTTTAGGTAACTTTTTAATGAGATATACAGTGGCGGACAAAAAAAAACTGCATCACTTGTGAATTTTGCAAATAATGTGTTTTGCGCTGCATTGTGGGTTGCAGAAATGTTCGAAATGCATTTGTCAGATGGGATATATATCTCTGTGAATGAAATCCAATAAAAAGACTCCACCTGATATACCTAATTGCCATAAATATCTTCCCAAAGGGTAAAATGCGTAATTAATGGAAATATGAGAAATTATGCAAATGGCAACCATGACAACCAAACATACATTTTATTGCATTTACGTGTACAAACTGACATGACAAGTTAACGTAATACTATTATGTACCGCAAAATAAGTCCTCAACATTTTGTTGTTCCTCCTCGAGCTGCAACTACAGCCTTGTAACGATCTGGCATAGAGTTAATCAACTTCTGAATACGGTTGCCCAATTTCGTGGTATCACACCCTTACAATGCTCTCCTGCAGCTGAATTTTACTTGATGGCATCTTCTAAGCAAATTTAGACAATATTATGTAGCAGCAATTTTCAATAGGGTTCAAATCTACTCTGTTGCTGGCCGGACCAGTCCAATACTGTAATGCCAACATTTTTGAGGTATGACTGCACCTTAAGGGAGAAAGACGAGGGAAAACATTGGTGTAAGTATGTTTTAAGCCTTGTGAGACAAGAAGACAAACTCATCATTAAATCTAAATAGCATAAAACTTACCAATTTTGCTGTGTGACAAGGTGCTGAGTCCTGCTGAAAAATGCAGTTTTGGACGTCTGTGTGGTGATACCTAATAATGGGCTTCAGGCACTCCTCCAAGATAGCAGTGTAGGTTTCTGCATTCACCGTTCCGTTAATAAACTTAATTTGCCCCACCCCTTTGCTTGTTATGCATCCCCAGCCCATCTGATTGGCGGAGAACTTTACAGTCGGTGTTATGCAGTCAGGATGGTATCTCTACCGATTTTCGTCTTCTGACATACCGCTCTCCATCCGAGCCATTCAGATTGAATTTCGATTCTTTAGAAAAGATGACGGTGTCCCATTGCTCTTTTTTCCCTGAAACATGCGTTTTAGCCCAAGCAAGTCGCTTCTTCCTCATTTATTGGGTCAAAAAGGCTTCTTCTTCTTGGGCCGATAGATATTCAAACCACATTCCGAAAGCCGTCTTTGCATAGTTCGTGCACTTGTTTCAACACAAGAGGCCATCTCACAAAGTCCAGTTTTAGGTCAGGAGCCGTTTCAAATATCGATCTTGGGAAGGCGTAGTCACTCTCTTACGGCCTGATCCAGGTCTTCTCTTCACATCACGTTGTAATTTCAGCACCCGGGATACTGTTGACTGGTGGCAGCCTATTTTATCAGCGATAGCATGCATAGAAAGCCCTTCCTGTGACAGAGCAACAGCTACACCTTTTTTTTCTTGGTGTCAACTGAACATATGGAGCCATGCTCACACCTCCGTAAAACAGGATACTAATGAGCGTGTACACCCTTCCAACGCCGTATTTAAATAAATAAAAAAATAAATTTTATAGAAACGGCTGATGCAATACCTTGAAATTGCTGTCTGATGCAATAGAAGCGTTATCTGACGCAATACCTTTTCTTTGCGACAAACAAAATGACTGTAATCAAACAATATCTTATACGTTTCACTACAAATGTTACTTTTTTTAAGGCGATGCAGTTTTTTTCGTCCGTCCCTGTATGTGTTTTGATATTAGGTGGAATATTGAAGAGACACACTCCCATTTCTTCCTCACTCGTTTGTAGTCTTTCCCTAGTGTTAGTTTTTATAGTGGTAAGCACAAAAAATCCTACCTCACATAGGTAAGATGTAGAAAATTTCAACAGAATTACCAGTTTTTTTTTGCAATATAAGGATATTCATTCTTCATCTCTATCCAGAATTGGTCGATAGATACTTCTTTATGTTTTAATTTCAAACTGCCATCATTACGTATTTCAGTTAACCCCTCCTGATCTATGACATTGAGCTTAGAATGGCTTGAAACTGATGCAATAAATGGTCTTCGTAAGTTTTAAAAGTACTGAATGTTTTTTTTTTCCAGTGCTACAAGATTCTCAGAAATCATGGTATTATTTCTTTATTGTTAGTTGTAGCAACGTGTGGAAACATCCACGTTGCTTCCCTTCACCACGATGATCAACAAGCTTAACTTATCTCTTAGAGCTTTGATTCTGTCAGTTGAAGGTAAGATATTTTCAACTTTGCCTTGCATACTGGAATTAACCTTGTTTAAAATTTCAAAGATATCAACTAAATATGACAATTTGGCATTTCAATTATCATCTGAAAGTAACATACGAAATTCTTCTTGCTTTTCGATGACAAAGGAAAAATGAATCTCATCCTTGAGTTCAAGAACTCGTGGCAATACTTTGCCTCTAAAAAGCCATCTTGTTTCCGTATGAAGTTGGAGATTAACATGTTTTGCAACAGCTTCTTTGCAAAGCTTGGCAAAAAGACATGATTTAAGAGGTCTACTTTTTTATATAATCAACCATTTTCACAATTGTGTGTAGCATATTTTTTACAATCATTACTGAGTGTTTCCTAACTGAGCTACTAAACAGCTGGCCTCTTGAGCTTTATTAGAAATTTTATACCCTTCCAGCAGCAATTCCAGGAGTTTTACATTGGATGGTGGACAAAGGCCTTGGGGAATGGTGCTCACATCGAGGATTCGGGTTCATCTCCCAGAGCCAACCACAGAATAAGTTTCAGGAATTGTTTACAGTATATTTATACAGACATACTCTTGATTTTATTTTATTTATTTTATTTTTTTATGAAAACCCCAAACACGAGAGGTATTAGAACCTATAGTACTTAGTACCGTGCTTGGGTTGGAGGTTGAGAAGATGAAAGAAGATATTTGTTTACATTGGACTTGAACTTCTGTAGACTGTAATTTTCAGGAAATACGTATGAAGGAAGGTTCTTCCAGAAAACGGCAGTTGAATGAATAAATGAGGAAGATGAAAAGTTCGTTCTGTGAGTTTGAGGTTGGACAGTAAATGGATGGTGGCTGGTTGCGGCACGTGTTGGGACTGTTTTGAAGGAGAGAGCGGGAATTATAGAAGCCAATTCAGAAGAACAGTGCCCATGGAAGTATCTGTAGAAGAGGCATGCAGCAGAAACAGTGCGTCTATGAGAGAGCGAGTGGAGAGACTCTGTTAGAGATGAATCATTAATTAACCTAACTACCTTCAATGGAATCTAGAAGCCTAAGAGAGGTTTTGCAGGCACTGCTCCAGATGTGGGAACAATATTTCATTGTAGGGCGGATATGCGATTTGTACAGAGTGAGCAACTGTTTCGAAGAAAAGTAACGCCGAGAACGAAAGAGAAAACCAAGTTTTTTAGATGCAGAGGAAGCAATATTTGTAATGTGATTGTGCCGAGAGAGATTAGAAGTCAGGGTAATCCCCAAAAGAGATATATCATCTTGCTTAGAAATTGGAGTGTCACCAAAGATAAGCATAGGAGTAGAAGAATCCTTTTTGCGAGATATAAGGCAAGACTGAGTTTTAGAAGGGTTGAAATCAACTAAGTTGTCTTTGCCCCACTGGAGAATTACCTGAAGATCGGCATTTAAGGAATTGGTAGCAGATTTTCGAGAAGTTGAAGCTGATTGAGCAGGACAAGGTTTCTCAAAATGGAAAGTGGAATGCAATGTGCTATCATCGGCAAAACTATGGAAAAGATTTCCAGTCAATGGAAGAAGGTCATTGATATACAAGAGGAAAAGAGTGGGGGAAAGAACTGAACCTTGGGGGACACCGGCATTAGTGGAGAAGTTAGAAGACAGAGAGCCATCTACCATCACCCTCAGTGAGCGATCAGAGAGAAAACTGGATAACCAATTACTAAAAACAGTTGGAAAACCATAAGATGGAAGCTTGTTTAGAAGACCTTTATGCCAAACACGATCAAAAGCCTTTGAGATGTCAAGAGCAACTACTTATGTTTCTCCGAACCTTTCCATTGAATTAGTCCATAAATGGGTAACATAAGCCAGAATATATCACCAGTGGATCGACCCTGACGGAATCCATACTGGCGATCGTTGATCAGACGGAAGGTTTCTAGGTAGTTTAAGAGTTGGCGGTTAATTGATTTCTCCATTAATTTGGAATGAGTAGACGTAATCGCAATGGGACGATAATTGGATGGGAGGGATTTGTCACCCTTTTTAGGAACTGGCTGGATATCAGCAAGTTTCCAAGCAGAAGAAAAAACACCTTTGGAATAAGAAAGTGAAAAAGGCGATAAAGAACAGGAGTAAGTTCAGGAGTGCACTTTTTGAGAACAAGTGGAAAGATACCGTCAGGACCTGGAGCTTTCTTAGCATCAAGATTCGTTTCAAAATCCTTCTGACATCGTTTTGACAGAAGACCACAGGAGGCATTGAATGGAGCGTGTTGGGAATGGTGGGGGGTGTTTTACCAAGATCATTAATACATGAGTTGAAAGAAAAATGGGATGCTAGCAGGTCAGCTTTATCCTTAGCCGAAGTAACAACAGAACCATCTGGTTTGGACAGAGGTGGGAGCAGAGATGGGCAAAAGTTTCGCCCAATAACTTTGGCAAGAGACCAGAATGCTCGGCAACCATTAGGGCAAGAAGCAAGTTTTCTAATCTTAGCCTGCTCAAAATCTTGTTTGGACTGATTAATGACTGCTTTACAATTTTTGCGAGCTCTAGTGTAGGCAGAAAATGAAACTGAAAAATTGTAAAAAAGCCAATTACGATATGCAACGTTCTTCTCTTGAACAGCCTTAGCACATTTATTGGAAAACCAAGATTTAGATAAAGGACGAGATATTAAAGCGGAGTGTGGAATAAAGGATTCCATTCCTACAAGAATAATTTCATTGACACGATCTGAGCAAACGTTGACATCAGTTTTGAAACAGTAATCCGACCAAGGAAAAGAAATCTCGCAGGTCATCCCATTTTGCATTCTTGTAATGCCAAACAATACGAAGGTGAGAACAGCCACGGGATAAAGGCTCCTTTGGAGAAGAGACAATCACCAAATTGTGATCTGAGGTGCCTAAAAGACCATGCACTCCGACCGTATACTTAGAAGGGTTGTTTGTGAAAAAAAGGTGAAGCGTGTTGGCTGTATGGTTAGGATTGTCCGGTATTCTTGTAGGTAAATGAACAATCTGTGCTAGGTCATTAGTAATTGCAAAAGCCTCAGCATCTCGACCAGCTTGGTCGGTGTGACTAGAAAACGGAAGTCAGCTGGAGTTGTGAACATTAAAATCACCAAGGAAAATTACCTCACTGTTAGGAAAGTTGGACTGGAGAAAGTCAAGTTGCAAAGAGAGGAAGTCAAAGAGCTCCAAGTGATTAGTGGAGTTGGGAGAACAGTAGAGACAACAGATGAATCTGACACAATGAGGTAGAGAGATTTTAAGCCAGAGAAGATCAAAGAGAGGAGATTCCAAATTGCCAAGTCTCTGACAGGGAATATCAGAACGGACATATGCACAAGTACCACCTTTGAGGCGAAAGGAATCATACAGCGAATAATTTGGGCATCTGAGATGAGCAGTAGTTGAATCAACTGATAACTGAGATTTTGTCAGAATAAGGAAATGGGGTTTGGCAGACTGCAAGTGGAAATGGACATCGTTGAGATTAGAATTGAAACCACGTATATTTGTGAAATGAATTAAGAAGTGTTTGAGAGGTTTAGATCTTTTCGCAGATAAGCTTACTCTATTAGTTTGACAATTCATGTTGTGTTGAATGGTAAGAAAAAGAGGGGGGGGACATGCTGTATGAAGTAATGAAATTTTTGGATATGGCGTACACATGGTAAGAATATACCCAGATCCTTGACATAACGTGGCCTCGACAATGCCCCCCGCATACACACTGCTCGGACTCCCTCCAGTCACTCTCTGGCAGAGTACAGGTAGCAAGATTATACACTAGCTGATCCAGAAGCCTAAGGAGTTACTAATAGGTTCGGTCCGGTGTACTAACTAGCGGCCGACCTGCCAACATCGTTTTAGAGCTGTACCCTCGACATGGGTACAGCTCTTACAGTACAATTCTGTCCACATTACTGTACAGTTTGCCTGGTTCCGCCCCACACGAGAACGCAGTCTGCACCGTAGGTGTCCGTTTATCTGATGTTGGAAGGATGGTACCGCATTCATGGTTTTCTAAAATAACGTCTAGAATCTGTTTGTATGCTAAAACGGGTCTCATCAGAGAAGAGAAGTGTACCCCATTTGTCAGGGATCCAAGTCACATGTTCATGGCATCAGTTTCGACGAGTTCTGCGGGGATTTGGGGCTAATGGGATACAAACCACTGGCCACATTAAGCCAATGTGCCACCTCCACTTGGAACTGCCCGGCTTCAAGTTGTCCAGCATCCCGCCATCTCACAGAATCATCTAAACGACGAAGACTTGCCATCCTGAGTACTGGAGATGTGGCTATCCCACTGAGCATGCCAAAAAAACGGGAATGAAGTGATGTGGTCCCAACCCGTGTTTATATAGGCATGAATAATTTGCATAATGTGTAGCTCGGTAAGGTGGTAGATCGATCTCTATTTGATACTCGAAATTTGCATACCAGGATGCCTCTTATATCAAATATTCGCCTCCGGCGACACTGTTCACAATAAAATATCCATGAAAAACATTTTGTTCTGTTAATTTCGTCAAGGAATGTATCTTAATCAGTGAATTCCATTAGAATGCGATGGTACTGTATTTGTAAAATAACGATTGACCAATCGCACACAGTTGATGTTTCTTTTATAACATTATCTATTCTCAATGGATTTTTTTTTTTACTATTAAAGATGATAGCGACACACATCTATATCAAAGTACGCACATTGCTAGTTTTATTTTTATCTTTTTTTCTTCTTCCCTGCAAGAAAAGTGTTTATGGAATTTTATATCGGCGAGTAAAAGAGGGCGGAAGAAGAAAGCAGCTCGGACACTTTGAAACGGTAGGAGGAAAGCTTCTTTGATTGATGACTTCCTGCAAGTGTTGTGCCCAGGTGTGAGTACCAGCATCTTAATGATTTTATACTACTGATTCTTTATTCTGGCTTACATGATTTTAGCGGGTGTATAGTGAAGCCCTCCCATCTCCACCCCAGTGGTCACTACAAATCACATATCGTAAAGAAACGAAGATTTAATAAAAGATACGTTAACACCCAAAGGTGATACTAAACAGAGTAGTCCAGTTATTAATGGACGCGAATCCTGTCTTCAAAGATTGTATTTGCTGTCTCTCACTTTTGGTAATGGTTTAGGTAGGGACTCAGGATAGACCAGTAGAGATTTTGCGCGCCCATGTCTGCATAATCGTCACTACAGGCTGTGCAGGATGATATGGAGCATTGTAATGGTGAAACAGAAAAGGGCTCTCCCTATACACTTACCACAGTGTAAGAAGAGCGAAAGTGTCCAGAATGTCAAGTACCTCATGGCATTCATTGTTCTGGGATCGACGAGCAATGGTGCAAGACCAAACTACGAGAAACAGTTTTTCATACGATGACACGCTCTGTTAAATAACATTCCCTGGGCATTTTCCAAACCAAAACGCGATTATCGGTAATTCGTTCGCCATAACAAAGCTTTCCAATGTTCTAGGTACCAATTATGATGGGTTCTGCACGAGGCAAGTCGACGCTGTGATGTTTAGTTTGTGCTGCAGGTCTTCCGTACAATGGAATGCTATACAGCTCCTTACGTATCTCCCTTTATCAGTTCCTGGACCTTCCTTGAGCTCCTGGTTGACAATATTCGATGAGGACCTGCGGGATTTATATACCACTCCTTCTGAATGTCCTCCTGTCTGTTGCCATCAGTTTTTGCGATCTGTCCGAATGTTTTCTGGCTGTTGTAGCACCGCGACATTACCATTTGATGATAACGTGAACTCGTTGGCATTGCAGTTTTAGTGCAGTGGTACAAAGGTTGGTTGCTAACGTGATATCTTACGATGGTTCTCCATTGGAAGAGTAACTAAGCTCAACTCCTCGACCCGTATATTATAATTCGTTAATGTAAAGTGAACATTAATTCGTTAATGTAATTACTTATAGGGTAAAGCAGTTGCTTTGTGTGAATGGGTGACATGGTTCCTATCCTCAAATTTCAGGCGTCTTCCATATTTCCCATTATCCAGAGACAGGAATCATGTGGGGGAAGAGGCGAGAATATTTTGTGCATTTTTCACACTCTGACTCTAGTTAGTCAGCTGGGAAATGGCACCTAACGTTCTTTTCATCATCAAAAGGCCTCGAAGTAGGGGTTTGTTTTACCACGGGTTTAGGCTGGCTCACACAATCTTATTTTAGATATGTGATCAGAAATTGATCTCCATTAGTAGGGAGAAAAATAGGATACGAAGGCAACTGTTAAGAAGGACATCCAAAGAGGTCAATTGTCCACGACAGCAGGATATTAAAGAAAGGAATGCATTATAATAATAAAAAGTGTTAAAGGAGTGATCTTTTCATTCTGAACGAAAACTTTGATCCATCCTTATTAGTTGAGCATTGAATACAAATATAATTTACTTAATTAATAAATATATAATTAACCTAATTAACTAACAGCAATTTATTAATAAAATAAGTATTATTAATATTAATAAAACCTCGTTTCCATCGGCTAACCAACTTACTTAAATAATGTCCTCGCTGGTAGCCAAGTGGATATAACTACTATCCTCCTCATACAGGATGGAGAAAGCCTTTGTTCGAATCCCATAAATGGCGCAAGGAAATTTTTTTTTGCAACGTGGTCAAGTTAGTTAATCTCAGGTGAAGATTGCATAGTTTTGCTGGATGAAAAACCCGTCAAGTCCGGTTTTTCATCCACCAAAAACGCAAATCAACAACGGAGTACACGCAATTTACAGGCACAATATGCTGACGCCTCATAGCCTTAGTTGCTTTGGCACATTACACACAATGCAAGGCATGACGGGAACAATATCTATAAATACAGAGGCAGTTGATTTGTAGGGCAACTTGAAGTTCCTTAAAAACAATTAAGAAATAATCTTAACTAATCTGTTTAACTGAAAGAAACTAGATATTCTTCTGGATTTCTTAGGGTGGGTTATAGAATACATCGGTGCTGGATTTACCACATTAAGTTCCTCGTATTCAAAGTGAACAAGAAAACTTGAGGGACTGCTATTGGACAGCAGAAATGTTTAGCATTTTGCTAACGATGTCGAAGAGAAAAACAGAGGATAAAAAAAAGAACATAAGAGGAGGTATCAAATTCTTCTCTCGAAAGCCCGCCTGTTATCACGAGTGACGGGTCACCCTACACAGGTGACTCCAGGAACCCCGAAAGATCCGGTATGGATGTTGTGAAGGATTCTAACCACGCTCCACGGACCCAACGCATAGTTTGAAAGTGGGAGACAGCTGGACTAACTGGTTTGTGTTTTTATTGCATCCCCGTTTACTCAACGTCGTGTACTCGGGAGTACGGGGGAAGGGGATCGGGTTATGTGGAATCAGGATGGCTAGTCGGGAGAACACAAGCGACTATTATTGCTCCTACTGCGTCACGCGATGTTGGCCCGCAGTTCCGACGGTTCAGTACACGTTGATCGATAAGGGCAATTAACGAGCGACCTTGAAACACGCTAGCGTGTTTTTTGGAACATCTGGCACGATAAAATACCTTCCAGAGACATCCCAAGGGTGTCTTGGACTCGGGTTTGAATTTTTCTTACTTCTTCCCCGTTTTCGACATTTTTTCGTTGTTTTTTTTCCAATTTTTTTTTTTCGATTCGCGTGTTTTTTCATCACGCGTTGTTGATTGATATCTCATTATCCAAGAGGTGTCGGGAGGGTTGCTAAAAAAGTCTCTTTTTACACTTATCTACGTATTTGCTCTAATGAAGCATTCTTTCCCATCTTAACTCTTTTCTCTGCTTTTGTTTTCCTGGTTGGTGGCGTCCCCCATCTCTCCCTGTTTCTGCTGGAGTTAAAGTAGGAATGGTACTTATAGCACCAAAGAACATTACCCCCAGTTCTGAAAATGAATTAGTTTTGAAAGCCTTGTTCCCTCGAAGATTGTTTTCCAAATTAAACGTAGTTGAACGATAGATTATCGTATAATTAAAGTTGATAAAACACCTTAACTGGTTCATTAATGTAGCTTCAGCAATTGATCTAATTCTCATTAGAAGGGGAAGTGTGTTGTTAATCAATTAATGGACGTTTCTCACCTCTACAAGTCTTTGATGGTCAATAAGAAGTGTGGCCTATCGTTTAACTTTGACAACCGGATCTCCAAACCATTGGAAATCTAACATAAGGTTGTGTGAACCCATGGCAGCACATCTTTTCCCAACGGTTGTCGAAGAACCTTGCAGTATCCGTGTATTTTACAGATTTAATTAATATATCATATAATATATTATCGGCAAACTGGTGTTGCTTTAAAATGAATCTCAGACTGTTCCTGAACATGTGGTAGCATGCCTGTACGAAGTTAAGTGTATTATGGATGGTTGGA